>NC_056725.1:92267326-92279826 GCF_019279795.1 Protopterus annectens
ATTCTGCAAGTTTCTGTATGCAACAGACTGTGAATGCAAATATAACTAGACTTTGAATTTTAGCAGAATCCAGCCAGCAAGACTGAGTGTCTTAAGAACACCTCAAATCCATCACACCAAGCAGTAAGCAGAGAGAGCTCAAAATATTTTTTCAGTGGCGAGGCAGCTGAGTGACTAGCTCCATGTAATTTTTTCAATGGCAAGCTAGCCTGCATTTGAACCTACAATCTGCATTCAAACACAGGAGGAGTGATGGTAAGCCCTGCAGAGGGTCACTTCAGTTAAATTGCAGTAAATAACATTTGTACGTATGTGTAAATCCTAAACAGAAGTATTCCAGTTTATGCAGCTTGCAGTAGTAAAGTTTTTTACACGTCTACAATCCGGAGTGAGACTAGTTCAAGAAATTCGCAGTGCCATAAATTCTTCAAGAAAAGGGGGATATCCACTAGCCCAATAGTTCACTGCCTGTTGTGCTTTCCCAGCTTCTCAAGTGACTTTGAAAAATTTCCAGCCATCTGCAACAACAGCCTGATCACCTGTTTTCTTGCTCACTGGTAAGACTTTTTCTCGTCACATTTTTAGTATGGTTGCTATTCGACAGTATGGATATTTTCATGCATAATTTAAGCAAATGTAAAAAATTGCTATGTTGGTATACACAGCACATTAGTAAATGTAAAACCTTATTAGGGCAGGTTGATAGTAAGGCATTATGCAAATGTATTACAATATTTGACTGGTATCTCAAAGAAAATCATGTGAAATATGACAAATGTTTATTGTGTGATTCAACAAAACTGCATTTTGTGTATTATGCCATAAAATAATATTGCATCATATTGCTAAAAAAATAGACTGTAAAGACAGATCTGAAGAATTAACTAAGGGTAAAGTGTTTCTATTACATTCTGATGTTGAACAGTTATGTCCTGTCACCACATGTGAGTCAAATCAGTTACTGATAGAACCCCTAGTACATTTTGTTACAAAGGAATGTAGTAAACTTCTAAAAAACAGACATAATGAGTTCAGGAAGCTTAGACAAGTTATACATACATCTTTTCAAAAGTGCATAGGAGTTTCAAATTCAGCAGAACAGCTTACTAAAGAATGTCAGAAAGACCATACAACATCACAGAAAATTCAACAGCAGTTGCAGGATAAAGGAAATAAATTAGCTGAACTGACAAAGACTGGGAACTTCCTACATACACAGTTAATCTGTGCAAAAGAAATATATTTTATAATATGTTTATGTTTTGAAAATGGTTAAACATACATGGTAGGATGGTAGGATCTGATGTCTGGACAAATCATTCTTAAATGTTTTACTTTCATTCAGTTAAAGCAAGACATCTATCAGTACTACAGTAAAGTAAAGCATATGAATGCCATTCATTAGCATAGTCAAAAGGTAAACAAAACTGTTCTAGTGTATAAAATTAAATAAAAATAGATGAGTAAAAATTTAAAGTCACAAGACATGACATGCTTGTATAAAGATATACATATACAAGACAGACATTCGTGTGTTCTTTTCATCTAGAGTACATCTGTTACAATACACAAGAATAACAGGCAGACAACAGCAAATATAAATAATATAAATATAAATGTGTTGGTTAAACTAATATCTATTTTGTTTTTTACAATTTGTTTATAATTATATAGTAACACCAAACAGTTAAAGTTCTGAATTTTAAAAAGAAAATCACAGATGGTATTATTCAAACAGTTTTTGTAAAATTAATGGCAGGACAGTTAAATAGTTAAATAAATTAAAAAAAAATACTGAAATCCATGTAAGCTAATTGTAATGTAGTATAAATGCATAGTTATGCAAATCACAATCACATTAAAGGGAAAATGCCAAAAAAATTAATTATAGTTTATAGAGTATAAAATGTGAGCTCAGACCTTCCTAGACTGAATGAATAGTTACAGGAAATGTTGAAAAGATAAGATAAACAAGACTGATTGCCAGGCAAGTAGCTTGAGTTTTTCTAAAGCATCATTGTTATTAAAACATAATTGTTAAAATGTTTACAGGCAACACTATTTAGTAATTGTCATAAAATGCCACAATTGTGCATAGATGTCACTGATAATCTGTTTGCAAGTAAATGTTAAAAGGACAAAAAAAAACCTCAGTTGTATCAAGTACAGCCAGCAAATGGGCTATAGTATATATACAGTTCAAATCAATTGTGCAGGAGGGTGTAAATGCCTACTAGTGGTAGTAAACAGCAAAAGCTTTATAAAACATTATCAAATCAGACAAAAGTTCATAATTTAATAAAATAAATGTATAACCATAGTGTTAGGCTGACATACATTCTATTCTTACAGTATAGGGCAGGAAAACAGTGCTGAAGTACTACAGGGGGAGGGGCACTTTCTCAGTTTTACACTGACTATATAAGCAGTACTGCACAAGGGTTTGAAATAAAGTTACAGAAAAAATAAACAACAACAAGGGTCTGAAATAAAGCTACAGAAAAAAGAAACAACAAGGGTCTGAAATAAAGCTACAGAAAAAATAAACAACAAGGGTCTGAAATAAAGCTACAGAAAAAATAAACAACAAGGGTCTGAAATAAAGCTACATAAAAATAAATAATAAGGGTCTAAAATAAAACTACAGGAAAAATATCTCATTCCTTCTTGACAATACTCTTTTAGGGAGAGGTAAAAACAGGTATTAGTGTATTAGAAATACTGGTAAACTGGATTAAACCTGACAGGATAAGATATTTTACAAGTTGTTAATAGCTATCATAATGGTTATTATTGTATTGTTTAGAATTAAATTGTATTTACAACCTGTTAAATTGTAAAGCTATATAAGAGATGGTTTAAAAAACAAGAGATGATTTAAAATTGCTTTATTAAAGCTATACAAGAGAGAATAAAGATATGCAAAATGCATAAATGTTTCTAATAGTAAGAATGGTCACTATTTTTAATATTTTTGGCAAAACAATGTTGGTATAAAAAACATGAATATTTTTAATAATTGTTAAGTATGTAGTTTAAAATAGGACATATGGATATGGTATCAATTCCACTAGATATTTCTAAAGAGACATAAACATTTTCCAAGATTTTGCTTAATATTAATGTTATTAAATTTGTAAGATTAGACTAAATTTACTTTACAGTCTTTGTATGTACAAATGTAGAAAATGTCAGTGCAAATGATAGTCTTTGTATGTACAAATGCAGAAAAATTCAGTACAAATGAAATTAATGTCTAGTAATGAATATGTGTGAAAAAAAACATATTTAAAGAAAACAATGGGTCCAGGGTACCTACTAGATTGAAATGCATAAATAGCAAACAGTCTGTGTAAATACATACTGTACAGGATACATCGTAATAAGTTCAAAAGTAATTTGTCAGGTTGTAATATCACTGGTGCAGAAAAATTCAGTACAAATGAAATTAATGTCTAGTAATGAATATGTGTGAAAAAAACATATTTAAAGAAAACAATGGGTCCAGGGTACCTACTAGATTGAAATGCATAAATAGCAAACAGTCTGTGTAAATACATACTGTACAGGATACATCGTAATAAGTTCAAAAGTAATTTGTCAAGTTGTAATATCACTGGTTTTACCCCAGTAAAATAATTGCTTTCAAATATTTATTATCTAAGCCCAGTTCAGTATTTTACCAAGATGTTAATGGGCAGTTAAAAGACATGACCATGATGTTATGGTTAAAATGACATTGAAACTGTATATTTTCAGCAGTGTATAAATGCTTGCAGTAGCACATGGTTACTGTATCTTATAGTTAATTCAACAGTTGCAAAGAGTTAATGAAACAGTTCTAAGTCATAAATTAAATTCTGTGGACACCAAAAAACCAAACAGCACGCAAAAAAAACAAATAAAATGGTATATAGCAGGCAGAAGCTAGAACACTGAAATGCAAAACAATAATAGGTAAGATAAATTTAATTTCTGCTTTCGTCACAACTTCATCAGAATACAAATAATCATGACAAAAAAACAGTTTAAATAGCTAATGCAATTAAAAAATCAAATTAGTAATAATATATATCTAATAAATAAAATACACAAGTATATATAGAAAGAGAACTCTCATACATTAAAATAAATACTTAAATCTATACCATGATATTTATTAATAGTTAATTTTCCATTTTTTAAAAAACATTTTTTTTATACTCTCTCTCATTAAGACCAGGGCGTCTGCCTTCAATCTATCTGCCACAAAACATTTCCTTTGCTCAATGTAGTTCTTAAAATCCCAGCCCTATTGTCTGGTTTGCATTTTTCTAGTACTGAAAATAGAAATTTGTTAAATGCAGGAAGGCAGGCATATAAATGTTATGTCAATCAATAACATTAGTGATGATGTCAATGAATCCGTGACTGAGATAGTCAGAGCACCTCATATCATCAACCAAAATATCATTTATAGATAGGAAGTCAATTCTATACATCAGAGGGCTCACCTAAAGGTACAGATATAAGAGATCAATCATACTATCTCAGACATCCAGTAGATGTCATTGATTTGGGTCTAAGTGTCCCAAGCTCTATCCCAGTACTAAGAGTGGTAATGTGTTTTGGTGGTTTATGGTGTGTTGCTCTTCGACCATTCGTGTGTGTAACAAGATCTATGTTACAAGCGCGTCATTTGTATTTTGGGATGCCATTTGGCATTCTGTTAGCTATGTGTTGATAAGAAAGCTACCGTGCAAACTGAATTATGTATTGAAATTTTAAACTATTGACAGCCTGATCCATGTTATGGTACGGGCTCTGATGTTGAAATGTAACAAAAGTATCAATAATGGAAAAAATATGAGAATAAACTCAAAATGGAATATGAATATCATTATCTTTATCCTCTATTATTATTATTATTTATATTGAATTGATAATATATTGTTTTGCATGCGCTATGTGACTGGGTTGTCATGGCTAAGTGGGTGTCTGTCGACAATGACATTTCTGTGCATCTGTCTTTCCTGCTCATCTCTGACCCTGAAATTAATTCTGTGATTGCAAAAGAATAAATTGATCATGTTAAAAAAAATAACATTAAAGCAGACACAGCTCATAACTGATAAAATATTTTCACAGAATGGTCTGCAAAAGAAAAAGTTGTTAAATACATTCAGTTTTGGTAGTAATACTTAATATCATTGTATTAACTATGTAAAATTGCATTTTGACTTGTATCAATAGAAGACTATAGGTTTGTTTCTTGTGTTTTCTATATAAAATGTTTTGAGTATGTTTAAAAACAGAGGGAATTGTTAGATTTTGTTAATATTAGTCTGAAATTAATTATGTTGTAAATATGCTGAAAGAAAAGGCTTGCTTAAATGCAGAAACAGAGTTTAGTAATATGTGATCAGCAGTCATACTAAATGACCATGGCTTGGAAAAGGAATCTGCTGAATGGACATTTTTCCCTTACAGACTCAAACAGGATGTATGCAAGAGCAAAAATACAAAATCTGCTTTTAAAGAATGGACATTTTTCCCTTACAGACTCAAACAGGATGTATGCCAGAACAAAAATGCAAAATCTGCTTTTAAAGAACACTGACATGCTTTTCTGCATATAAAAATGGACACAATATGTTTCCTAAAACAACAGGATATGTTTATGACACTGTGACAATGTGTTTTCTCAAAAATATGTTTTTCTGCATGAAAAACAGGATATGGCACAAGAACAGATGTTTTTATACAAAGATCCAAATAAAATACAGGATGTTCACACTGTCAGAAAAGCTGATCTCTGACAATGTGTTTTCTCAAAATATGTTTTTCTACATGGACATCAGGACACTGTTACAGGATATTCACACTGTCAGAAAAGCTGGTCTCTTACAAGACATTGTTAAACAAGGAAGCTTAGTATTGTTTCTACAGGATAAGCAATTCTCCAAAATAGAATACAAAACAATGTGTTTCCTCAAAAATATGTTTATGCATGACTAAAAAGTGTATATAAAGAGCTGTATAAATCCAGCTATGTTAGAGGTATGGTAGGGACACAAGTCCTAAGGTAAATGTTATATCTCTCACATCATCTGTACTATATGAGAAGTAAAGTTGGAACAGTACTTTTAAGCTGCAACGTGTTTCCGTTTGGTTTATTATAAAAAGTTATTTGTTACTGCTCTCTAAAGTTGATGCTGCAAAGTATATTCTCTCATCGGTGTATATTCTGCAAGTTTCCTGGGTTCGAGACTGACAGTGGGAATTTATTTAGGGTTGGGAGGGTGGCCTAATGGTTAAGGTGTTTGCCTTACAAACACAAGGTGCAGGGTTTGAGTCTCACATGGGATAATTGGCTAGGCTTAAAAAGGCTCACAAGGGCAGTTAGCTTAGTACTAATCTATGAACCTAATCTATGAACCTAATCTATTCTGTATGCAACAGACTGTGAATGCAAATATAACTAGACTTTGAATTTTAGCAGAATCCAGCCAGCAAGACTGAGTGTCTTAAGAACACCTCAAATCCATCACACCAAGCAGTAAGCAGAGAGCTCAAAATATTTTTTCAATATCTATATATACATATATATATCTATATATATATATATATATATATATATATATATATACATATATATATATATATATATATATATATATATATATATATATATATATACATACATATATATATATATATATATATATATATACACATAGATAGATAGATATGTATATGGGAGTTTAAACATTTATCAAGAAACAATTTCATAAACCCTGAAGTGTTTGAAAGAAGAACCCATTGCACCCCAATGTCAACAAAACTCTTTACATCAAAAATGGCAGTTGCTGAAAATCATTAAAACAGCCATGCAAACACCCAACATTGCACGTATCCCACTAGGAAACACAAACAGCAATACTACAAATGTACAGCTACACTATCCAATATGAGCCAAGCTCCCCATGTCAGAAACACCATAGCAACATCAAACAGGTGATAGAATGGGCATATAACTACAACTACAACACAAGATTCACGACAATCTATACACAAAGTAATACTGCTACCATCCTAGTTTATCATACACCCTCAAAGACTGTACTGTAACAAAACCTAAAAGAACATACAAATTTACCAAAGCACAGCGTCGTATCACTTAGAAAAACAGAATTACTGACCATGATATTACAACCGCATATTATGCACAACTGCAGTTAGAAAGCCAGTATTAGTGTAACTATTAATAGGTTATAGTGTAAAGATTCTTATTTAACATGGTTTTCTTTAGTCTCTTTTCCCTCACAGCCAAACATCTACACTTTGAAGACAGAGGAATCCTACTAAGCAGCCTCTTACATACCTCATCAGTCCTATTCTGTTCATGAACAAGAACGTCGATAACAGAACCAAGATTAGCTAAATGTTTACCTAAAAGGCAACAAATTTGTCTGTGCCATGCAATGACAGAATTTTAAGTAGGAGGCAGGCACAAATGATTTTGATCGCAAACATTCAAGAACATGACAGGGAACACAAGAGGGAAATTACCCCTGGTAGAAAACTTCCTAGGCTTTCCATACAAGTAAATCTCTTCAAAGTTACTTAAGAAAAGGTGACGCTTCAGATGGAAACAATGGTACTAGTTCTGGGTACACTTAATCAAACTCCTCTATCTCAGGGAAACATTGCAGCTAGTACTTTTTTCACACAAATCAGAAACATTTCACCTGCATCAACCAAGAGTCTATATTTCCTCCACAGGTTTTGTGAAAGATTCCCAAAACATCCTTTATTCCTATTGATAGTCCTAATAGCTGCTGGTTCAGTCACACATACAAACCTTCAAATTAATAGACAGCTTGTGTTCTACAAACAATTCCTGGCCACATCATATTAAATACGTTCAGTGACTTCTTAAACATTACCACAAATAGTAATGACATAGTTTTATAACATTATTAAAAGTGACATAACCATGCAGGCTGTGCAACTGCCTATAGAGTTTACCTCATAAGGAAAATGCCATCAATCAGCCATATTGTTTGCATTGCCAGATCTCTCAAGTTAGTAGCAGTTGTAAAAGCAACTACATGTATACCACCTAATTGTTTTACAAAGGAAACTGACATTTCTTTCTAAGTTTTCAAGTAGCAAAGGGCATTTACCATCCTCACTTTTATGCTTTCGTCTATACAGGTGTGCATGCTGAGCCAGACATTTCTGCTGGGATGAGCTACCACTGTTGCTGTTGATATGAATATTAAAACACCATCCACCATCACACAAGGTGGGATCCCTAAAATTTGTTGCCCTAACTTTTAGTCTAGTTGTTACGTCATAACACTCCTTCTCTGAACTATCAAGATCATGAAGATGAGGCACAGACTTATGCAACTCTTTCCCTGTTATGCTGGGTACTGCTGATATAGCTCTCCCCTTACATTTTCTGGATACGTTTTATTTACATGCCCACTACTTTTTTGATTCACTAACTTTTTTTTGATTCACTAACTTTTTCTAGGTTATACAAGAAACCATCTATAATTAACACTGGCTTTTCATGCTGCAAGTCAGCAGTGCTACATACACTGCCTATTTTCTCAGGTGCATGTTGGCTGTTTGCACTGACAACATACTGACAACATACTGACACAGAGATTTGATACTGAAACATTAACAGTTTGTGGAAGCCATGTTTTAATCGACCAGAAAGATAAACTTAATCAGTGACTGCAATATTCAATCAGTGAATCTTCTGATATATGAATACTCTCGTGCTTCCAGAAAAATTAAAGTGTTCCTCGACAAGTATTTATGCTCTGAAATACAAACACACACACACAAATCGGGAACAAATTGCTGTTACCTGACAGATGTTATTGTATGTAAACCTGCTAACCAGAAAACCTACCACAGAAAAAAACTTGTAGCACCCTGACCACATATACACCTGAGAAGGAGGAAAGAAGCTGAGAAAATAAATTAATAACTTTAAGGGCATACTTAAAATAATAGAAACTCCCATATACTGATGTTGCTAAAGACAAGTAAATCAACAAAAAAGTCAACACTTCATCTCACGTGCTCCAAGCATAACCTTAGGGCATACAAAATGTAACCATTTTTTTTTCTTTCAGGGGGAAGCCATTCTGCATCCCCACAACCCCTAGCATAAACATAGTCAAATAACTGTGAGGTAAACATAATACTCCTCATACACTTAATCATTGCTAGTGCAAATAAACAAACTTGTAGACATTGAAGTACAACATAACAGTTGACATTAGTAAGGAACAAATATTGATCAACAGCAATTTGGATTGTAATTCCTATGCTCCAGAACCTCACCAACAGTCATATTTTGCAGGCTTACCAGACTTGCATAGTTTCCAATCAAAATGTGATTCAGTTATTTGTGGTTTCAATAAAATGTTTCCAATCAAACCAGCCACTGATTTTTTTTTTCCAGTGGAACGCGTTTTAGATCAAATGAAACATAATTATATATGTGTGTCTGTATATGTCTATGTGTGTGTATATATATATATATATATATATATATATATATATATATATATATATAGGTCTATTTCAGACCATCAGAAACCTAGATCGTCGAAACTCGCATCATCAAGATGATTTCAATGAACTGCATGTCACTCATCTTGTGTAAACTCAATAAGACGATGAGGCTAGGTGTTCATTTAAGTAGTTTATTACACACAAACACATCAGGATGCAGAACAGTAACATTAAACTAAACAAACGCACTGACTACTACTCACATACATGCTTACACCTTGGCTGCTCACTACAAAATGGCACTCTTGCTTGCACGTGTTCAGTACTTATATGCATGTGCTCATTTACTGGAATGGCTCTTAAAGGAACATACAAACACTGATCTACAGCTTCCCTCTGACTAGTTGGTCATGCAAATAAACAATAACAATCATATGAGCATGCAAATTGTGCAGATATATACAAATAATAATCATGTCCAGGTTGCTGTGTATTTAGGATTAAGTCTTGAGATATGACCTGACCTCGTAATGTATTAGCTAGAACTAGGTTTAGCAACAGGGACAGTCACTGGAGAATGTTCTTCTTGAGGATTCTCATGGATATTTTCAGGAGCAGGAATAGGCAATGAAATATTCTCTGGAAGAGGAACAATGGACAAATCACTCTGAGAATTACAGTTTTTGTTACAAGCAAAATGTTGCAACACTGGCTCTGACACCGATAGTAAATGGTCCTGATTCTGCCTGAATTCCATGCCTTGCGATTCACTGTACGATCGCGGTTCCTCACACAAATGTTTCACAAGTCCAACTCGGTCAAATCCATTTGCTGTCTGCATCTTCACTATCTCTCCTTCCTTCAGTGGATTCAGAGGTTTGCAGGTTTTATCATAGTAACACTTCTGGGACAAATGCTTCTTTAGGAGTTCAGCTTTTAATACTTTGTTGTTTTTAGCACTTGGAACCAACAAATTCTTACTGACTGGCAGTGTGGTTCTGATTTGTCTTGACATTAACCTCTGGGCAGGTGAGCCAAGAAGATTGTCACGTGGTATGTTTCTGAGATTAAGCAGATTTAGAAAAACATCTTTTTAACAGCTGTTTTTGTACTTTGAACTCTACATTCTGCCAAGCCATTTGATTGTTTATGTTAAGAGTAGTCTTGAGTACCCACAAAGTCCAAAGTTTCGGCAAATCTTTTGAACTGCTGACTTGTAAACTGTGCACCATTGTCAGAAATTACTTTTGTGCTGACTACCATGGACAGAAAAATGTCTCTTCAACTTAGTAATGACAGCACTGGACGTCAGATTAGGAAGTAGGGTCAATCTCAAACCAATCTGAATAAGATTCTAATAACACCAAGTAATGTAGAACATTCCATTTGAACATATCTGTAGCTACCGTCGACAAAGGTAGTTCAGGAATCTGGCTTAGACTAAGTGTTTTTTTTTGTTTGTTGATGCAGTTTAGTACTATTATAAACAGAACAAGATGAGAGTTGTTCTCAAAGTCTTTTGACACAGAAGGCCAAAATACTAGCCCCTCTTGCCCTTCTTTTGGTAGAATCAGTTCCTGAGAGACAACGATGCAAGATTTTAATATACTTTTGTTGCAAGGATTTTGGAACAATTACTTTTGGACCTTTCATGATATTACCATCTTCCATCAAAATCTCATCTCTGTAAGGAAAATACTGTTGAACATTTGGTGGTAAACAAGATTGCTTTAACAGACATCCTCGACTGATAAAGTGGTTGAGCTTCTGGAGAACTGGATCTGAAGCTGTGTGAGCTTGAAGCTCATCGAGATGTGTGGAAGAAAGATTTCTCACTTCCATAATTTCAAAATCAGATTTCTCATTTTTATGCTGTTCAGTGGTTTTTGTGGGCAATCTGGATAAAGCATCAAGATAAAGGAGATTGCCTTTTGTGTAAACCAAATGAAAAAATTGTATTTTTGCAATTTCAACATCGTGAATTTCAATCTCACAGGAACTGTGTGCATAGACTTTTCAAAATAGTGACCAAGGGTTGGTGGTCAGTCTCAATTTGAACAGGTCAGCCATAAATATAATCATGGAACTTCGAACCTGCAAACACAATTGCTAAGAGCTCTTTCACTATTTGAGCGTACTGCATTTCAGTTTAGGTTAAAGTTCTGGATGCACAGGCTACTGGTCTACCCTCTTGAAGAATGACTGCACCAAGCCCAAACTTCGAAGGATCACAGGAAAGAGTTACTAGTTTATGAAGTTGCTGCTGTTATGCCAAATGCCTCTTTTTTTCTGTTTTAGATGCAAAAAGTTCATTTTGGCAAATTTTGAGTGACCGAAAATCTTTATTGCTAACCAGTTTCAGTACACCAGTTGGAAGGTAAAGATTTTTGAGCATCTTCGACTATACACACTGGATGATGTTGTTTTAGTGCTTTGTTCAAGTCTCTTGGATCAATAAATATTCTAATATCCAAGCTTTTCTTATGAGCTACCACCATGGAGGATACCCATTTAGTTGGTTCTTCTACTGGACAGATTACACCTAGATGTACCATTCTGTCTAGCTTAGGTTTGGCAGACTACTGGAATTTTCCTTGCTGGTGTGATGACTGGGTTTACTTCAGGGTTTAACTTCATGGAGTACACAACTGGGAGTTTGCCTAACTTGTCTTCAAAAAGATCAGCAGAGTCAGAAAAAATAATTTGTGTGAAATTTTCGTTGTTGCATGGTGGACTTCTGCATTAAATGAAAGCAGTCCCATTTTCAAAATGTCTTTGAGGCCTAACAATGACTGCATGTGTCTCTTGACTACGTAAAATTGCAAGTCATAGCTATTCCCAGCAGAATGACATGAAAGCACTACTGAGTCTTCGGTCTGAATTTCTTCACCACCATAAGCAACAAGCTTCACACACTTGGCCAGATCAAGCTTCTCACCAGCACTTACTTTGGAAAACATTTCTGCTGACATAAC
>NC_056725.1:92284826-92354826 GCF_019279795.1 Protopterus annectens
CAAATCAGCTAACCGAATTTCTGCAAATGAACCCATCAAAAACAAAATTCACCAGGGAAAGTAATCACCTGGCCAATACCCACATAAGAATGCAAACTAATATGTCAAACCCACCCTAGTGGGGGGCTTTCATCCCACACATCCCTAAATATATATACCAACTCTGAGATTGCACTATGGTGGGAAAAAGGGCAAAGTTGTGCTGTTGGCCAACTGCTTCCTTTCCCTGGTGAAATCTTTTGTTGTAGTGAAAGTTGTGGGAAATTAAGTTTGCTGATCTGGGGTAACTGATGTCAGATAAACTGAAATGACTCTTTCATGAACTAATATAGACCTAATGAGGGATATGAGCCACAGTGATACGATTCCAATATCTGTCATGTAGTTGTATCTTATAAGAATTATATATATAGTTTTTGAAATTAAATTATCAAAGCTTCACTTATAGTAAATAATTTCATGGAAATAAAACAATAATTTGGGAATGTCTTTGCAAAAGGAGTTGAGAGCTGTATAAAGATCTTTAGGATATGATTGGTTACTATCATGTGAACTTAAATCAAATTCTTGCATAAGTTGACATGCTTCCTTGCGTAGGAGTTCTTGAAAGCATTGCCACCAACAAAAAATGTTTTCAGATTTCCATGAAGTAATACTGTTGCTATGGACTTTATCAGAAAATGTTTCTGCAATATTAAAAGGGATTAAAGTTTCAAACCAAATGTTGGTATCAAGATTTGAAAAAATATTTTTCTTTGAAGTTGTAGAGTACAGAATTTATAAAACTAGAATTTGTAGTTATAGAAATGTTATATTGTATAATGTTAACAGAGAAAGCACCAAAAAATGTTAGTTTGATTATTTAAGGATAAATGTCTAGGAAGATTATTGTCATTTTGTATAACTGCTAGATGTAAAGATTTCCAACTAGAGGTATAACTTGTATCAACCCAATTCAAAATACTTTTAAAGATTGAGGCTTTAATATAGGTATCAGTATCAGGAAAATTAATTCTGCCTTGATCCCAAGGTCTGATATGATGTTGATAAACTATTGTTTTTATTAGGAAACCAGAAAATTTTTAATAGACGTTTATTTATATTACTAATTATATATTTTTTTCTGGTAAAAAGGTACAGCTTGAATTATATATAACATTTTTGGAAGTATCATTTTTATTAAGTAAAGTCCATCTTCAAAGGAAATAAATCATTTATTCCATTTATCAGTAAGATATGAAATTATTTTAAAATATTATAATTGGCTGATGCTGTTTTGTTTTATAGAGGCATAAATACAATTGTAAAACTTTCCAATAATATGATCTTTATGAATTTGAACTTTATTATATTTTGATTGGTTAAAGTGAAGACCAGATAAAATTTGGAATGAGTTTATAGTGGATTCCAGTTCTGCGAGAGTTGCTCAAGTTAGGTAAGGTTAGTAAAATATCATCAGCAAATACTTTTAGAAAATATTGATTATATAAATCAATACCCATTATAGTTGGATTGTTTTTGATGAGAATAGCAAATACTTCAATAACAAGAGCAAAAAATGTTGGAGATGGAGGAGAGCCTTGTCTACTGCCTTTAGATAAGGGAAGATAAAAGGGTCCAAATTTACATATGACAAATTATTATTATTATACATGTTCATTAAGAGAGATATGAGGAAATCAAACAGGTTTAAAACTTTATAAATAATTCCAATCTAAGGAGTCAAAAGCTTTTTCAATATCTAAATTTATTATTGGTGCTTCCTCGTTTTCTTTATTTAAACAATCTATAAGTGATAAGATACGTCTAATGTTATCTTGAATATGGCTTTTATATATGAATCCTGTTTGATCATAATTAAGTCAACTAGTTAATCATTAATTCTGTCAGTAATAACAGACATAAAATATTTGTAATCATTATTTAACAGAGATATAGGTCTATATGAGAAACAAAGTAAAATGAATTTTATTTATTTTAGAATAGGAGTGATTAACAAATATTTCCAAGAAGGAAGACTTGTATTTTGGGAATGTATTTCATTTAAGGTTTTGAGTAAAAGAGTAATAGTTGAAGGTGGAAATGTTTATATATTTCAGCTATTATTCCATCCATGCCTGGGGTTTTATTTATTTATTTTTTTTATGTTATCATTAATTTCTTTAAGACATATGTGAGATGGTAATTTAGATTTTAATTCTTCTGAAATCTTATTAACACTTAAATTATAGGTCAAAATTTAGGATTTTAGAATCTAAATTATCTTTTTTTATTAAGAAGTGAAAAAATGACATCTAAAGGTATGAAGCATATCACCAATAGAGAGATTTTTTTAAAAAACTTCATGTTTTAACAATATTATTTGCTTTCGAATGAATTTTAACTTTCTCAGAAGGATTATGCATATGTTTAGGAGATAAAGAGTATGAATTTATTCTCAATATTTCAGCTGCTAATTTTTTTTATGAGATATGATAGAGATACTTTTTGTTTAACTCTTCTATGACTTTTGTGTTAGCATTATTTTCTTTGTTAAATTTTGATTTGGCTACTGATAATTGAGACTGGATGTTCTGTAAGTCCGAGTCCCATTCTTTGAGTTTATTCTTATACCAGGTTAAGATCTTATCATACATATATGCTGTGACAGAATTACAGATCATAAGAATATTAACATCTGAAGATAAAATTACTTCAAGAAAAAGGTTTAATACAGAAATCAACCATGGTTTAAAGTCTTTGATTTCAATTATATAACTTGGAAAGAATGATTTTTAAAGTGGATTGGATCTTAGTAATGAGGGTTTCATGGTCAGAAATAGGACATGTGAAAATATTAAAATTAGAGATTTTGAAGCTCAAATCTTGAGAAATCAAAACCCTATCTATTCCAGTTTGAGTACCATATTTGTAATCCTGGTGAGAATCCTTCATATTAAAGGTATCAGTTAAATTAAAGAATTCCATACATTTTTTTTAAATTGTTTTGCAGCTGAAGAGAGTCTTAAATTTCTATTGTTAGTAGTATCAGAATTTTAAATCTGCGGTGGTGGTGCTGCAGTAGCTTAGTCGCCTCACAGTAAGACGTTGTCCTGTTTGATTCTCAGCTAGAGCGTCTTCTGTGTGGAGACATGTGTGAATGGGCGTACCTTCTTTGAAGGTTGTGTGTTAGGGCCGGCAACTCGGTATGTAAAAATCTACTGCCAATCATTAGTGGACCGGAGTTCCGCTGTGGTGACCCCTGACTGGGAAAAGTCGAAAGACACAACAAGTAATATCAGAATTTTTGAAAATACAACTGAAATCCCCTTCTAGAATTAAGTTACCTTTATGATTATTGGAAATAAAATTTAAATGCTTTTAGGTGTGTGTTAAGATACCACTGCACCTTTACATCTAACAAGACATTCATTTGGAAAATATGGAACCCCCTCAGCAACTCCGGTCATATCTTCTACCACTAATGATAACTCGGTTATTAAGGTGGGCAAAGTAAAGGTGGCATGAATACATTTTTACTATTTTCTCCATGGAAAATTATATTCAATGAAATATGTATTATCAATAATCTCAAAGGCTTTATTAAGTAGAGAAGCCTATTCAAATATTTACCAAAAGGAACTGTATTAATTTTAGGTGTTTAGTTTGGCTTATTTAGATGGAAGTTGTACACTTCAAACTGAAATATTATGAAGCAGTATTTACAATGTACAAAGTATGTATACTTGATTCAAAAAACTTTCCATACAGCCAGCATCTGATACTATCCAGATATCAGCTGAAAGTCAGTTGAAATGGTTAAATGTTATTAGCATGACACAGCATCATGTGGCAATAGAACAGCAACAGGAATACTAAATACAATACACAGTTACAGTAGCATCCAGTTCATCAACAACAGCTGCAGCAGATAGTGCATCTCTACATAAAGCTACTTTAGTTCCGTAATAGTGTTTCTCTCAATCTATAGGTAAAGCTACTTTCGTTCAATAAATGTGTTACCTTGAACAGTAATTCAGGGTAACACCATTATAGATAAACATAATTATCAAGACAGGTTATATGATCAATTAAAGAAACAAGCAGTGAAATTAAGTAATGCCATTTCAGATGTGACTAATAAAACCTCGCTGAATGGAGCTTGTAATGCACTGCAAAATGATGTACATAGAAATGCCAAAATATCACTACATAAGAAGTGTCTCTGCCATGCTGCCTGTGTGCTCAGGAAGACCTGGATCATACAAGATGCCTATGGAACAAGTCTGTGATGTCACACATATGGGACATGCACTCCCACAAATCATCATTTACACCCCATAAAAAATATATGCCATTTCAGCAAGTACTGTAGTGTTGTTCACCTGTCCCTGTATGATGGCTTTGCACATCTGATGGGTCACTGACATCAAGAGAGCTAGTGCAAGTGATTAAGCAGTACCCATGGCATGTACAACAACTAGCATAATGTCCACTCCTGTTTTTTTTCCCCAGTCTCAGTGGAATTTGCAGCAACCAAAGGGACTACATCCGGTCCCAGGCACACCTGAATTGTGATTTCCTGTCTTACTATGTCATCCTATACATCTGAAGTAGTACACATCGAGGCAAGAAATTACTTTTCTCTGATAATGGTGGTTTGGTCAGTTGGACGCCTCCCTGTTGCCCTCAGCTCCTTTGTCAGGTGAGTTGCACAAGCTTTTGCAACACTAATCATGTCAGTGGGCCAGCATCTGATAGGTTCATAATTTCTATCCTGGCCACTGATACTGATAATGGCATTTGCCATATCCCACCAGACATGGCTGTGAAAGGGCAGTCAGATTTCTCATGGACAATCATCCATCGATAATGAAGAAGGGCCTCTATTAAGATCTCATGCTCTGCATGGAGAACTTCCATTTCGTTTACTTACCTTTTCTTGTCATCCTGCTGTGTAAAGAATATGAAAATGTATTTCAGGATAATCACATCATTACACCTTCCCCGATACTGTCTGTGGATTTCCTGTGTGCTGCAGGCAGGTTGGAATATATGTCTGTGGGTTGCAGCACAGGCGTACTTCTTATCCATGGATAGCATTTGTATACCTTTTGTAGTGCATCTCCTCCACCCCTCATAAGATGAGGTACTGAACAGACAGCATGTTTAGCTTGCAGTTATTGGTGGCAAGAAATGGCCTGTTACAGATTTGCACAGTTAACTACCACAGATGTTATGAGTGCACTGCCCAACCTTCCACATGCTATGTCTTTGACAGCATGAGGGTTTAATCATTAATGGCTACTATGACTGCAGACAGGTATAATAACTGTAAATACAGACATAACCCAGTTAAAGGCTGATATACTTGAGTGACATTACATATGCCTCCTTAAGTAAGGAGGAAAAGGTGCATGTAGCACTTCTGCTGCAGACTGTATCAATCAGGTACAAAAGTATATGTATTGTGTTGATGAAGAATGTAGAGTCATTATCCTTTTTGTGGGTGGAATACTTAAACTGCAATCCAGCTAGCATCAAGCAATCAAAGTACACACACATAAGCAGTAGTAAAATCTCTCCTACACATTTGTTGTCCACCTGTGCTCCATCACGCTGGTGTATCCAGCAGTAATATGTACATAATACGGTCCTTACCCCATTATCCACCCATCCCCAAAAAGTAAATGTTACAGACACTGTCCATATAGCGTAGATCTGAAGTGCAGCTGTGGGATTAGCCACCTCCTAGCCTACCTGGTAGGAGCCTCAGCAACCTGTAGAATGCCTCACATAACATAATCAATGCATAACTGACAACTATATAACTGGTTTACTGGCATGGCTAATGTTCACAAAGCAACATGTTTATAATAATATATGATGTGGTATAGTATTACAGAACTGCTCATGGACTTGCACCCTTCCAAGGCAAAATACCCCACAAATTAAATACCTCACAGTACTCCAGGTGAATGATTTTCTAATCCACAGCATTAATAAACATTTCAGTAAACACAGTTGCAGTTTAAGTAAACATTTACTGGAAGGCAAAGAGTAACAACAACTTCTGAAGTGCACATTTAGCTTGTAAACACCTAGCCTTCAGTAAAGTAAATTGTTCCTTACTTTCCACAAGCCTGAGAGATTGCCTGGAAGGTAAATGGCATGATAACAAGGTTCCATAAGGTATATGACACATGCCAAAAAAAGTAAATGGGTATGACTAAGAAAGGCATGGTCAAAGTTCTCTGGAATGTGACCCGCTGAATGGCCATGGCTTCCAAGGGCAATGAGTGTTGTGCTATTTTCCCCACAGTGCAGCAAGAATAAACAAATTGAGGGCTAAAATGGTCACCAGTAGAGGGACTCTTATGAGGACTGTCAATATAAAGTGGAAGCTTGGTGCAGTTTTGCCACAGTGATATCTGATGCCACTGTCATACCCTGCTGTGGTGTTCAGTGCACTCGCCAATACAATGACCTGAAGATGTGTCATGCTGACCTTCTTAGAGAATCGGAAGATGAGGTCAGAGTAAGGGCACTAGAGATGTAAGCATCAGTCTTCTCTGCACAGTCATATTTGCTTCCTGATTTATAAATGTGTTTTAAGCACGATTTAATATTTTTTACTTCTAGCTTGTGGAACTATATTGGAGAACAACCTTCTGTATAGGTAGCAAATGAAGAGACTTTCTAAGCATAGGACTATACATTATTTCTTTTCATCTGGTAACAGCAAATACATCTAAGATGCTGTGAATGCAATGTGCCAGAAAAATGCAAGTGTGTTGCCCTGTAAAGTTAACACTGCCTAGCTTAAGGTGTGCAGGGTAACCATATAGCAGTTTTCCTGCTATTGTTATTATGAGGATAGAGTTATGCAGCTTATGAGTATATATGTCTTTTGTAGTGTTATTGTTGTATATAAGCCAGACTTCGATATCTTACTGAGAATGCCTATTGTATGACACAGATATGCAGCATTGTCCTGGTAAACCTGCTGTTTGTAGGCACAGTTTTAGCTTTACCCACAAAGGTCAGAGGATATCTGCACACATACACATCAAAAATGCTACCTATGTCCTGCCTTTTCAAATAGTACATCCCAGCATCGAACAAGTTCTATACTATATGCAGAAAGGTAGTGGAACTACACAGATATATAGCTTTACTGCTTTATCAGTATGTAGTCATTTAATGTTCTGCTTATTAATGTATGCGTCTGTATGTCTTATGCATATATTTATTTTTCTGTTTCTCTCCCATTTCCATTTTGCCACTATATTTTATACTTTCTCCTTGTTGTTTTATTTCTCTCCATTTATGTTCGCATTTTTGTACAGCAGCTGCCACAGCTGTGTCAGTGCTGTAGCCTTGGTCTGGCCACCAATGGCCCCAGCCATTTTCTAAGGATATAGTTTCTGAAATTAAAATCTAGATAAATAGTAATTGGGCATGTAATAAATACACCTGTTAACAGTAACAATGGTGATAATTTTGTAATTGGCATTGATTGGCTTAAATGCTTAAGGCCTATTACTGGCTATTTTCCCAGCTTCCATGTTCACAAGTACACATATATGCTTCATCTCAGAAAAAAAGTAAAGTAAAAAAAAATATAAAATATATATATATATATATATATATATATATATATATATATATATATATATATATATGCACCACTAAACAGACAGAATTATACTGGCTCAAAAGTATGACTGCTTGATTAACCTACATTTGTATAAAGTGCACTGCTGGATATGTCCATACTAGACAAATTTGTGACTCTATAATGTAAGCCCCAAAACTCAAAAAAAAAATTAAAGTACAACTCTACATATGTAACAGCAAGGTACAAAACTCACTGTTACACATTAAAAGCATTTTCCTCCAGCATGGGATTATGCACGTCAACATCCTTGTTATAAACTCTGAGTTCACTGCCCTTGGAGAAGGGAAAATTCTCTGAGGTAATGGAAATCCTAGATTTAGTATATTATTTCCCCCAATTGCCCTTAATTTCTCAGAAAGGACTCTCACATATACAAGAACTTGTTTTTTATGCATCTCATACAGTTTATTTGTACAGTTTGGTGATGTGTTTCCTACCTGTATTTCTCATGATGCTATGTTTTATTTCTTTTTTAATTAATGTATTTTGTAATTCAAATTTTCTATGTTGTACTGCAATAAAGTAGTGATTTTCTCACCATGACACTAAAATATGACTTTACCCTTGGATATTAATGGACATCAAATGTAAATGTGTTATACGTTAATAAGGTGCATGCTAACTATACCAAAAGTGCCCTTCAAGTTTTTTGACAAATTTCCCGGTACTAAATTTCTCACCCAATGGAATAACCTTCCAAATCGTATTTGCCAGACTACCAGTAAGGGATCGTTCAATAAACCTGTCAGATGCCTATGTATAGCAAATAGTGCAAAAACCTAAAAAAAAATTGAAATTATCAGGGAAGTGTGACATTTCACCTGTTTACACCTTCCAGTTCTGACTTTGTCTTAGCGTTATGCAGTTAAAATATATACTTTCGGAAGCTGACCATCTCTCGCAATTTTGAAAGTTCCCATTCCTCTTCAGTGGGAATCATATTAATATACATAACAGATTATCTATATCAAATGAAGAATAAATATTTATTTTATGAGTTTCAGTACATTGGTTGTAGTATACTTGTCTAAAATGGTATTCAAACATGTATACAACATTCATTTATCATATATGCAGTGAAAACGTAATCTACATGTCTTTGTTTATGTGTTGATTTTACTGAAGCTTTTCTCCATAGGTCCTCTCCGAAAATGGGTTTGACCCACTTATGTTAAACCAGTTTAATTAAATAAAGGCCAAGAAATGCCTGATCAAACTGCAGCGTTTGTTCTTAACATAACCTGCATAAAAGCAAGCAGAAGCATGATGCATATCTGTGTAAATAATCGTACCGCAAAACTCATTAACAATAATTCATTTTGAGGTAAACAAAACAAAAGGAGTACAAGACAGTTAGAATTAGCATAATCTGTTACTGGGGAATTGAAAATGGAATGTCATATAAAACAGTGAACTAGAAACAGACAGCAGATCAGTATCAGATATTTCAGTTCTGTTACAGAAAATTTGTCCCACTGACAAAATAGAATCATACACATGTGAAGTTAACTTAACATTACCGTTACACTGTCCGACACAAATGGATAAACTAAAACAGCCAAAAAATGTGTAAATGGGTGACATTTGGAAATGTTTTTGAGAAACTTGACGAGTGGATGGATAACAGAAAATACACCCCTGGGATCACTTCATTGGCTCTGCTTGACAGAGGATCAGTTAATTAATTTATTATCTTTATTTCTAGATGTGAACCTTTTAGTAATTAGATGGTCTACATAGAAGGATTTCCTAATTACTTTGGCAATATGATTGTCAAAGGAGAGATTACTATCTGCCTGGGTCCCCAGATCTCTTATTACCTCTTCTGTATTAAGGGGGCTGCCACCTATGTGGTAATTCGTGGGTGTTTTGTTTTTCCCAAACGGGATGACTATGCATTTTTTGGCATTTAGCTTGAGGCCATGACTTTGACACAGGTGTCCATCTCAGTAAGGCGCTTTTGGAGGATGTCCGTGTCAGCCGGAGAGTCAATTATGGCTCCCAGTTTGTAGTCATCAGCGAACTTGGTTAGCCATAGTCCTCCTGTGTTTGCCTGTACTTCTGAGAAGCACATGCCAAACAGTAGGGGTCCCAGGACCGAGCCTTGCATGACACCACTTGTGACTGGTTTAGAGTTGGACCTGGAGTTCGCTATTCTTACCGTGTGAGTTATGTCTGTAAGCCAGTTGGCAGCCCATTACATGACATACGGGTTTATGTTCAGGCTGGTGAGTTTTTCTGTAATACCCGAGTGGGGAATGGTGTCAAAAGCCTTGGCGAGGTCAAGGTAGGCTGTGTGAACAACCTTTCCCTCGTCTATGGCCTTGGTGACTGTCTTGAAGAAGTCAACCAGGTTTAGTAGGCATGGTCTGCCCTTAACAAAGCTGAACTGGGTCGGGCCAAGTGTTTGGAGATTTCCAATGTCTTTGTTAATGAGTTCCATGATGATGCGCTCCACAGCCTTGCAGACCAGGCTAGTCAGGCTTATGGGGTGATAGTTACCAGGGTCAGTTGTGGTCCCTCCTTTGTGGAGTGGAATAACCATTGCTGTGCGTCATTCCATGGGCACATAGCCTGTGGAGAGGCTGAACAGCGTGATTATTAAGTGGGGGGTTAGTTTGTTCTGGAGTTCGTGCAAGACGTAGTCTGGGACACCATCTGGCCCCATTGATGCTGTGTTTTTGGCTTTTGAAAGGGCTGTTTTCACCTGTGCATCTGTGATTTCTGGGATACTACACTTTCCCGGTATTGTTGTGGGCCCTTTTGGGGGTGAGAGGGGGGTGAAATTTGCACTGAATCTATCTGCCAGGATGTTGGCAATATCAGTACGTTCAGTATATTTTGTGCTATTTTGCACTAGTTCAGTGTGTATCTGCGAGTTGCCACTTAGATTCTTAACATAGCTAAAGAAGGCTTTGTGGTTATCTCTTGAATCCTTGGCTATTTTTCTTTCAAAGTTAGCCTTGGATGATTTTCTTAACATAGCTAAAGAAGGTTTTGTGGTTATCTTTTGAATCCTTGGCTATTTTTCTTTCAAAGTTAGCCTTGGATGATTTTATGAGGGACCTTAGTTTCTTACTGATACTGATCAGGGATGTCTTTCCTTCTTGGGATTTGCTTTTTTTCTGAACTAGTTTCCTCCTTCTATTGTATAGCCTGTTTCTGGCAGAGATCCACCAGACTGGTTTCCTTCTCTTAGAGGAGTGAGTCTTTGTTTTGCTAGGGATGGCACGATCCATGCATCCTTGTAGGTGCTCATAGAGTGCATTTGTAAAGGTTTCTGCATCTTGGGCAGCATTATCCTTTAGCGTGGGGGCTGTGAAACTTACCGCCTCTGTGTTAAGTAAGGTGAAATTTGCTTTAGAAAAGTTTTTTACTGTGGTTTCCTTAGTTGGGGGTGGTGGTGGGGTGTGGACATCCAGAGTGATTAGTTTATGGTCTGATCTAACCAGTGACGGGTTGACCTCTGGTGTGGAACACCTGTCACCATGTTGGTGATGACCAGGTCCAATACGTTTTCACCTCTGGTAGGGGAGTTTACCAGCTGATCCAGGGTGTTGGAGTTGATGAATTCCAGGAAGCGCTGGGCCTGGGAGTTTGTACTCGAGTAGTTTTCCCAGTTAATCGTAGGGTAAATGAAATTGCCCAATATTAGGGTGTCCGGTAGGACCTTCATGTTTTCCAGGGTCTCCAGAATAGTGGAGTGGTGGTCCTAGGTCATGAAGGGTGATCTGTAGCAGGCCACAATTTACATTGCAGATTTGCCAGATGTTAGTTGCACATGGATGATCTCAGAGGTATCATGCTGCACCACTAACCTGGAGGTGTAGGTATCCTTGATGAATATGGATACACCCCCCTCCTTGTGTGTGTTTCGGTCCATGTTCTGTGGTCAAAACCTGTAGTATGAGTTGTAGCCCTGGTAGTGTTGGGGTGCTCTCTGGAGCCTTGAACCAGGTTTCAGTTACTGCATAGATGTTGATGTTCTCCATACTGAGGAGTGCTTTGAGCGCGTGCATTTTGAGATTTAAACTCCTGGCACTGAGCAGCGTAACCCTCAGTTTTTTGTTAATTGTGCTGTTTACGGAGGTGGGTTTGACTTTTGAGCCTTGCCTAAAAAAGGCACTATGGGGGCAGCAAGAGCCTTGGCCAGTATTCGAAAGCCTAGGGGTGGCAGGTGCAAGTTGAAGCAACACGGCTTGTCGAGCATGTCATCCCAGGTTGACAGAGACTGGATCCCCTTTGAATGACACCAGAAGCTTAGCCAGTTGTTGAAATTGATCACTGTTTCTTTATACTGAGGTATCATTCTTGGTGAGGGCAGGATGCTACTCAGGGTCAGGGTCATACTATCTTGGGCTACATGACCAGAGAGCTCTTCCATGTATCTTTTCATGTAGTCCAGGGAGGTACGTCTCAGGTCATTCACACCAACATGAACAATGACAGAGTTATATTTGTACCTGCTCTGGAGTGACCTGATTGCTTGTGTTATGTGGCGTATTCTGGCTCCCAACAGGCAGCTAACAGTAACCTTCTGCTTGTCCAGCCTAGTGAGTGCGATGTCAGTGTGCCTGACTATAGAGTCACCTATTACTAGTGTGTTAGGTATGTTATTTCGCCTTAAGGGCTGTGATTGTGCGGCACACTGATTTTGTATTTTATGTGTTGTCTGATTTGTGACGGGAGGTACAGGTTGTTTGGGTGTCTGCTTTGGAGGTCTCTGATGCTTTTGCAGGTTTTATTTAGAGCCTCCGAGTATGATTTTGTGTATTTATGTGTAGTTTTTGCCAGTGCTGGTTTAGTAGGTCTATGTGTGACTGGAGTTGTGGTGCAAGTGTTAACCTTCTCCTCTTGACTGTATGCTCCAGTCTTGGGTGGAGACAGCTTAGCCTTGATTCTGGCTGTATAATTGCATCTCTTGCATATGTTAGTGTTTTGTCGTAGGAGGAGAGGGTTGTCTGTTTACATGAGGCAGTTATAACATTGCCTCAGAATACCCAGATTCACCAGCTGGACTGAATTTCACTGCCGTGTAGCGGTAGTTACTGTTGGTGGTTATAGTGGCAAACGTTTTGCTTGTTAAATTTTTTCTTAGCACTTTGTGGTCCTCCAGAGGTTTTTCGTTGCTCAGCTCTACTAACACATAGAACACTAAGCCGAGCCTCAGAGGTTCCAACACACCTCTCACCCATTAGCCACTCCTAAGTGTGACCCCTCTTCCTTACCATATGAATTTACCCAACACTATGGATGCACAATTTCCCACAGTTTCTCCAACCAGCTTAGTCGACAAGAGCATCCTGAGACAGTGTAGTAACTACCTCGTGTTCACTGACAACCCTCTGGCTCCTAGACCACACAAACTCAACATGTGAGAGATGCAACTACATTAAAAACTACAAATCCATGCTCTCTCACACACCAGTCAGTACATATGACAATAAGTGGGTTGTTAGCATGCACACCTCATCTCCTACTCCACCCAAACCCACATCCCACATACCTACATATGCGGAGCTCCTCACCAGAAACATACCTAAACACCAGAGACCTCCCAAGCACAAACACAAGCACGCAACCCATAATACTTCCTCTGCAGAACACAATACACATAACAGCTCATACATACCAGTGTCTCACCTGTCAAGCCCTTAAGGCAAAACACAAAAGCAAACATATTAGTCATAGGTGATACCATCATGAGACACACACGTCCCTGTCACCGGGCTGGATAAAGAGAAGGTCATGTTCAGCTGTCTGTCAGGTGCCAGGATCTGCCATATCACACATGCACTCAAGTCTCTCAACAACAGGTACTGTTATGACTGTCATAGTCCATATTGGTGTGAATGACTTGAGATGTACCTCTCTGGACTATATGAAGACAGACATGATTGTGCTCCCGGACTATGCGTCTCAGGCTGGTATGTCCCTAGCCTTATGCAGCATTTTACCTTCACCTAGGATGATGCCTCAATAAACACAGAAAATGTTTAACTTCAATAATTGGCTTATTTTCTGATGTCATTCTAAGGGGATACAGTATCTGTCAGCCTAGGATGACATAATCAACATACCTCAATGCTTTGCCAGAGATGGTCTTCATCTGTCACCCCTGGGATTTCAGCTACTGGCCAAGGCTCTTTTTCACCACCATAGTTCCTTTTTTAGGCAGTGTCTCAAGGACAAAATTCCCAACATAAGAACTCCATCTATAAACAACCTCAAGGTTTTACTGCTAAATGCTAAGGGTCTTAACACGAAACTTCATTCACTGGAAGCAGTCCTCACCTTGAAAGACAGACATTTGTGCAGTCACGGAGACCTGGTTCAAGGCTGTGGAGAGCACCCCAGCCATAACAGGCTACACCTCCTTCCATACATTCAGACCACAAACTGAAGGCATGAGAACTAAAGGATGTGGTGTATCAATATTCATTAAGGATAAATACACCTCCAGATTGGTTAGACAGCACGATCCCCTGGAGATACATCCGGTGCAATTAACTGTTGTTAGGACACCTATTCAAGTCATTGCCGGCTACAGGACCCCCTTCATGCATCAGGACACCCACTTTGCCTATTTGGATCTACTTGAGTCTATCAAGATACATCTGAACACCATGGTTTTGGGCAACTTTAAGTACCCATCCATTGACTGGGAAAATTACTCATGCGGAAACTCATTTGCCCCAAGGTTCCTCGACTTCATAAAATCCAGTGTCCTGGACCAGCTAGTTAGCACCCCCACAAGTGGTGCTAACATCCTGGATCTGGTGCTTACCAATATGGGGCAATGACTGTAGCACCCCCATTGTGAGGTCTTCCTTAGTGAGATATGACCATAAAATCAGTCTCATTCAAAGTTATTGTCACATCTGACTGCCCGTAGCACAAACTAAACTAAAAAACTTCTCCAAAACAGATTATAACATCTTACAGTATGGTATAAATAGCTTCACTGAACCTCCTCCCTCAGATGGAATTGGAAACTATGCAGAGTTCTACACAAATGCTTTATACAAACACCTGAACAACTGCATTGACACAGCTGGACCTGACAGGACCAAAACAAGCTCCTCGAGGAACAGCAAACCTGTCTGGTGGACAACTACTATTAACAGGCTTTACAATAAGAGGAAGAAATTGCTGTCTAAGAGTAAGAGGTAGCAAGCCTCAAACTGGAAACACTCCCTCCTCAGCTTTAACAAGCAAATAAGACTCCTTGTGAAGTCCTCCAAAGCTAACTACGAATCAAAATTAGCTTCCTCAACTAAGGACAACCATAATGCATTCTTTATTTACATCTGTAACCTGAAAGTAAAGGCTCAGATTTGTGCTGAACTGGTAGTTATTGATACCACATATACCGAGCCTGGGGACATTGCTAATTTGTTAGCCGACAGATGCTGTGAAAAATTCACTCCCCCCTTCCCCGCCACACTTACCCCAAGATATCTCTACCACCTGTCCATTACCCTGTATCTGTAAACAGCAGGACATTCACATAGCATCCATGGGACCTGATAACATCCCAGGTTGCATCCTAAATGGGCTCAAACAAGAATTAGCAATGCCCTTGGGTACTCTTTACAATCATAGTCTAAGCACCATCTTCATTCCAGCTGAATGGAAAAAGGCCACAGTTATCTCCTTGCATAAAGTTGGTGCTTTTACTGACCCTGGGAACTATATACTTATTAGCCTGACTAGTCTTATTTGCAAGGCCATGGAGAGAATCATCATGAGCCTTATCAACAAAGACAACAGTAACCTCCAAACACCGGACCCTACCCAATTTGGATTTGTCAAAGGGAGATCATGCATGTTAAACCTGGTGGACTTCTTTAAGACAGTCACCAAAGCCCTTGATGAGGGGAAATCTGTGCACACAGCCGACCTAGACTTAGCCAAGGCTTTTGACACTATCCCCCACTCAGGCATAATTGACAAACTCACCCAGCTAGGTATCAGCCTGTATATCATTACCTGGGTCACTAACTGGCTCACTGATGGAACCCATATAATCAAAATAGAGGAATCCACCTCCAACAGCAGACCTGTAACCAGTGGTGTTCTACGGGGATCAGTACTGGGACCTCTATTGTTTGGAATCTTTTCCTCCGAAGTGCAAGCTAAAACTAAAGGTCTGGGGCTGACAAAGTTTGCTGATGACTGCAAACTGGGAGTGGTCATAGAATCTCCAAATTATATCAACATCCTACAAAAGAGGGTCTTACACAAACAAATGACTGGTGCCAAAGTCATGGCCTTAAACTCAATGCAAAAACATGTATTATCATCCCTTTCAGTAAGAGTAATATTCCTGCTAACTACCACACCAATAACACCAGCCAAGGTATGCACTCACTAGTGAGAGACCTGGGCACACAGGTTGACAGCAACCTTACCTTTGACAACCCATGTTTCCAAAATGGTAAGAAGGGCTTTCTATATTGCTCATCTCATAAGTAAGGGCATTGCCTCCAGAGAAAAAGAAGTTATAACCTCCCTGTACTCTTCCATCATCAGGCCAATAATTGAGTACAATGCCCCTTTTGGTATGCACCTTTCTAAGCACCTGCAACAATTAGAGAAACCACAAAGGTTCTTCACAAGGAAAATTCAAGGTTTTCAGCATCTGTCCTATTAGGATTATCTGAAATCACTGTCACTTTATTCTGTTCCATACAGACTGCTCAGAGGCAATCTCTGCCTTGCATACAAGGCAATCTTTGACCCTGCTTTATTGGAAATGCTGCATATCAATAAGCGAAATGGTACACGGGTTACTTGCTCTAATGGCCTTAACCTGGTATGTGACATTACTATAACCTGCTGGAGGAACAAATTTGTCTCCCAGGGGTTACTACACCTTTGGAACAGACTCCCACTTCATGTCAAATAGAGCACCTCACTGGTCCTCTTCAAATGCAATCTGGAGAACCAGATGGGTAACTGTAAGTTCACCCCAGGGCTTCCACCTATGTCCCTCTTGGATAGGGGTGACAGGTGCTGACTGTGGAAATAAGGGTAAACTTAGCTAGGCTTGTAAGGGCCTTAGGGTCATTAGCCTAGTAACCTCCGAAGATCTTAAGTGTTAGTTTCTCTAATGCAAAATTAAGATTCCAAGGAGGAGCCACCAGTTTACTTGGAGGCCTCTTATGCAACACCTCTTTCAAGAACATTTTGACATGTGACCATCTTGAAAAAGGAGGATTCATGGGCAGATATGCTAAAATGGATAAAGATAGGGTTTCTGTCTTTACAAGACTGGAGACGTTGTTGACCGCAACTGAGCTGGAAATATAAGTATCTTGATTTTTTTTTGATTATTTTTACAGATTACTGTTTTTAAAATTTAATATATATAAAGCACTTTGTCTATTCAGTATCTTCACAAATCCTTATCTGTTTAAAAACTTTCATTTGTCTCTCTAGTGCTTGCTGTCTGTAGGCTATTGTGTAAACTAAAACATTTCCTCTGTGTAATTATCTTTTGGCTAGTGGGGGCTGGTTCTTTTGTGTTCTTGTAAAAAAAAAAAAAAGAAGAAGCTGTTCTGGTTTTTAAGCCCTAACTTTGATAGGGTTTCTGTCTTTACAAGACTGGAGAAGTTGTTGACCGCAACTGAGCTGGAAATATAAGTATCTTGATTTTTTTGATTATTTTTACAGATTACTGTTTTTAAAATTTAATATATATAAAGCACTTTGTCTATTCAGTATCTTCACAAATCCTTATAGGTTCATAGGTTTATACTAGGCTAACTGCCCTAGGGCATTTATAAGCCTAGCCCAAAGTTATGTGGCTTACGCCGCCCCTTATGTTAGAAATACTGTGCCCATTAGTTTGTTGTGCCTCTGTCCAGTAGTGACACAGAGATGATTCCCGGGGTAAACCTACGATCTCCCATCCACCGGTCAAGATTTCTCTTGAACAGAGCCAGCGAGGTGCTCTGCCTCACATGGACCGGGATTTTATTCCACAGCATGGGGAGTCTCTGGGTGATAAATCTATCCCTCCAGCACGTCCTATTTATATCCGTGCTAAGGTTTAAGTCTCTTGCTCTAGTGGTTTTGGTGGATTTGGATTTTTTGAGGTGAAGCATGTCCATTAATTCCGGGTTGGTCATGGCCTTGTATGTCAGGCACAGGTCACCTCTGAGCAGACGGTATGCAACTGAATAGAGTTGGAGTTTCTTCAGTCTGGCAGCATATGACAGGTTTTGGAGTCCCTTTATCCTTTTGGTGAGGAACTTTTGGGGTCTCTCCAATTGCTGCAGGTGTCGGGTGAGATACATCCCGAATGGGGAATTGTACTCTATCATTGGTCTGATAAGTGAAGAGTACAGGGGAACAATGACCTCACTTGATCTGGATGTGAATCCCTTCATGATCAGGTGGGCAATGTAGAAGGTCTTCGAACCACTTTAGCAACGTGGCGTCAAATGAGAGGCCACTGTCAACCTGGGTCCCCAGGTCCCTGATAACCTCTTCTGTGCTTAGTGGGTTGCCACCTATATGGTAGCTTGGGGTTACCTTGTTTTCCCGAAGGGTATGACTATACACTTTTGCGTTTAACTTCAGGCCATGGCTCTGGCACCAGCTATCAGTTTCCGTGAGACCCCTCTGAAGGATGTCTGTGTCCGATGTACTATCCACTATGGCACCCAGTTTGCAGTCATCCGCCAAACTTTGTCAGCCATAGTCCTCCTATGTTTGCCTGTACTTCTGAGAAGTAGATGCCAAACAATAGGGGCCAAGGACTGAGCCCTGTGGGACTCCACTTGTAACCGGCTTGGAGTCTGACATGGCTCCAGCAACTCTAACCCTGTGGGTTCTGTCCTTTAGCCAGTTTGCAACCCATCTTGTGACATATGGGTTTACATTTAAGCTGGTAAGTTTCTCTATAATACCCGAGTGGGGTATTGTGTCGAAAGCTTTTGCAAGGTCAAGGTAGGCTGTATGGACTGCCTTTCCCTCATCAATGGCCTTGGTGACTGTTTCGAAGAAGTCGACCAAGTTCAAAAGGCAAGATCAGCCCTTGACAAAGCCAAACTGGGTTGGGTCCAAGGTCTGCAAGTCCCCTATGTCCTTGTTTATGAGTTCCATTATGATCCTCTCCATAGCTTTGCAGACCAGGCTTGTTAAGCTTATGGGGTGGTAATTACCAGGGTCCATAGAGGCACCGCCTTTGTGGAGTGGGACCACAGTTGCCGTACGCCACTCCTTGGGCACATATCCTGTGGTGAGGCTAAGATTAAACAGCTGCCTTATGTGCGGGTTTAGTTCTTCATTGAGTTCATGTAGCACACAGCCGGGGACCCCATCCGGTCCCATTGATGCTGTGTTTTTAGCTTTAGAGAGAGTGGCTTTCACCTGTGCATTTGAGATGTCTGGGAGGCTACTCTCAGTTGGGATAGTTATCTCTCCTTTTGGGGGGGAGAGGGGGGTGAAGTTTGCGCTGAACCTGTCTGCCAGTATGTTGGCAATGTCTGTGGGTTCAGTGATTTTGTATCATTTTGGACTAATTCTGAGCATATCTGGGAGTTTCCACCCAGGTTTCTGACATAGCTGAAGAAGGCCTTATGATTGTCTTTTGAATCTATGGCAATTTTTCTCTCAAAGTTGGCCTTGGATGATTTTATGAGGGATCGTAGTTTCTTGCTAGTGCTGATCAAAGATGCCTTCCCCTTTTGGGATTTTGCTCTATCACGTAATAGCTTTCTCCTCTTATTGTAAAGTTTGTTTATGGCTGGGGTCCACCAGACTGGACGTTTGCCCTTGGTGGAAAGAGTCTTGGTTTTATTTGGGATTGCCTGATCCATGCAGTCCTGAAGGTGTTCATAGAAGGCATTTGTAAGGGCTTCCGCAGCTTGGGTTGTGGTTTCCATTGGCTCGGGGGCCTTGAAGGATACCACACCTGTCTTGAGTAGTGTGAAGTTTGCTTTAGAGAAGTTCTTCACTGTGGTCTTTTTTGTTTGGGGTGGGGGCGGGATGTGGATTTCTAGTGGGATTAGTTTATGATCTGATCTCACTAATGAGGGATATACTTCCGGTGTGGAGCATTTTGTCCCCATGTTCATGATGATGAGATCTAGTATATTTTCTCCTCTTGTGGGAACGGTGACTAGTTGTTCCATGGCATTTGAATTTATGAACTCCAGGAAACTTTGGGCTAGAAAGTTTGGGCTTGAGTAATGTTCCCAGTCTATATTCGGGTAGTTGAAGTCACCCAATATGATGGTGTTTGGTGATACATTTATACCGACCAGAGTCTTCAGGAAGGCTGTGTGGGTTTCCTGAGTTTGAGAGGGTGGCCTGTAGCATGCTACAAATTGTAGAGCAGTTTTGCCTATGGTTAATTGCACCTGGATGGTTTCCGATGCTTCGTGCGCAGCCACCAACCTGGAGGTGTGGGTATCCTTGATGAATATGGATACACCCCATCCTTTTGTGGTGTGGTCCGGGTTTTGGGGCCGGAACGCATGATATGAGATGAAACCTGATAGTGCCGGAGTGCTCTCAGGAGCCTTGAACCAGGTTTCAGTCACAGCACAGACATCGATGTTCTCCATACTGAGAAGGGCCTAGAGTGCGTGCATTTTGAGATTTAGACTTCTGGCATTGAGCAGCATTACCCTTAGTTTCTTCACATTTTTGTTTTCTAGGGTGGTAGGTTTAGAATTTGAGCCTTGCCTAAAAAAGTCACTATGGGGGTGGCAAGAGTCTTAGCCAATATCCGGAATCCCAGGGGTGACAGGTGCAAGCCGTCCCTTGCGAAGCAGCGTGGCTTGTCGAGCATGTCATCCCAGGCAGACAGGCACTGGATCCCCTTTGAATGACACCAGAAATTAAGCCAATTGTTAAAGCTGATCATCTTGTCACTATATTGTGGCATCATTCTTGGTGAAGGAAGGATACTGCTCAGGGTCAGGGTCATACCTGCCTGGGCTACATAATCAGAAAGCTCCTCTATGTCTCTTTTCATGTAGTCCAGGAAGGTAGGTCTCAGGTCGTTCACACCAGCATGGACAATGACTGTGTCATACTTGTACTTGCCGTGGAGTGACCTGAGTGCTTGTGTTATGTGGCGGATTCTAGCGCCCGATAGGCAGCTTACCGTGACCTTCTCCTTGTTCAGCCTGGTGAGTGGGACTTCAGTGTGTCTGACTATGGAGTCACCTATGACAAGTATGTTTGGTGTTGTATTTGGCCTTAAGGGCAGTGACTGCTTTGCACACTGATTTTGTTGTTTATGTGTCGTTTGTGTGGTGTATTGAGTTTGCAGTTGCTTGGGTGTCTGCTTTGGAGGCCTCTGCTGTTTAGGTAAATTTTTACTCAGAGCCTCCGAGTATGTCTTAGTGTGTTTATGTGTTTGATTCAGTGGTGTGGTTGAGTTATGTGAGACTGGTATTGTGGTGTGTGTAGTTGCCTTCTCCTCCTGCCTGGTCTTGCCAGTCCTGAGTTGAGAGAGCTCAGCCTCCAGTTTGGCTAAATAGCTGCATCTCTCACAAGTGTTAGTGTTACGTGGGAGGAGGAGAGGGTTGTCCGTGTACATGAGGCAATTGTAACATTGTCTCAGAATTCCCAGATTCACCAACTGGGCAGGAGAGGACGCCAGCATCTGACCCTTGACATGCTAGAAAGATTTATGAGTTGGTATGAGACAGAAAAGTAGTGGGCTTAGCAGGGAAGTGGGCACTCCTGGGGGGGTTTTGCTAGTGAGAGATTTGTATAATATAGGAGTGCTTGACCTGCAAAGAGAATGCTTATAAGACAAGGGATATGCTTATAAGACAAGTGCTGAGCTTTTTGAGAAGAAAAAGCTATTTGGAACAAGTGCTGTACTTTTTAGTGAAGGTGTAAACTGTTTAGGTTCCTAACAGAGCAGTTCTAAGGGAAAAATTGAAGAACAGACTTTCTGGAGCCAGAAAGAGTTTAACCTTGTTTAACCGGTGCTGCCCGATGCTGCTCTAGTGGCAACTCCGCACTAAAGCACGTTAAAGCGTGCTTGATAGCAGGGGCTGGAAAGAAGCAGGAATAGACCCAAAACGGACAATAAAACTACAGTTTCAAGTCAGTAACCACCTCTACGGGGGGCAGGGAAGCTGCTCAATGTTATTCACTGCCACTGATCAACAGAGAGACTTTCCTTTAGCCCAAGCAAAAATGGACTCACAGAAACTTTCAAATAGTTCAGGAACAGCAAGCCTGTAACTGAACTTTTTTAATTCTCAGAAAAGTGGGAAAAAAGCAAGATTTTTTTTTTTTGTTTTTTTCAGAGATAGCAGAGGTTCACAAGTAATATCAAGTTATAACAGTGCAGTAAATGACCCCACACAAGAGTGCTAGGTCAAGGACAGAAAATATGCAAGTTTTAAGAAAAAAACGATTTAAAATTAAGTGCAAACAGGAAATTCAGCAAACAGCTTTTGGTTGTGCTCTAAATACAGCTACTAATACAGAAATCAAGTTTAACAAGCCAGCAAATGCTCAAGCTAGGCAGCTATGCAGAAAAACTTAGCAAATAAACAGAGAAAAATACTTAAAATCTCAAAAGTGGCTCCTTCTTCTCTCAGCGTTTTTCCTCTTTGAGGGTGCTTCACCAACAGCCAACAAGCCTGAAAGATGCCCAAACCATGAGGCAACTAGGTTTTAAGAGAGGAAGATGAAGGAGTTTTGGAAATGACCCCTAGTGGCCAATAAAACTACAGTTTCAAGTCAGTAACCACCTCTACGGGGAGCAGGGAAGCTGCTCAATGTTATTCACTGCCACTGATCAACAGAGAGACTTTCCTTTAGCCCAAGCAAAAATGGCCTCACAGAAACTTTCAAATAGTTCAGGAACAGCAAGCCTGTAACTGAACTTTTTTAACTCTCAGAAAAGTGGGAAAAAAGCAAGATTTTTTTTTTTGTTTTGTTTTTTCTGAGATAGCAGAGGTTCACAAGTAATATCAAGTTATAACAGTGCAGTAAATGACCCCACACAAGAGTGCTAGGTCAAGGACAGAAAATATGCAAGTTTTAAGAAAAAAACGATTTAAAATTAAGTGCAAACAGGAAATTCAGCAAACAGCTTTTGGTTGTGCTCTAAATACAGCTACTAATACAGAAATCAAGTTTAACAAGCCAGCAAATGCTCAAGCTAGGCAGCTATGCAGAAAAACTTAGCAAATAAACAGAGAAAAAATACTTAAAATCTCAAAAGTGGCTCCCTTCTTCTCTCAGCGTTTTTTCCTCTTGGAGGGTGCTTCACCAACAGCCAACAAGCCTGAAAAGATGCCCAAATGATGAGGCAACTAGGTTTTAAGAGAGGAAGATGAAGGAGTTTTGGAAATGACCCCTAGTGGCCAATAAACTTATCTGTTTAAAAACTTTCATTTGTCTCTCTAGTGCTTGCTATCTGTAGGCTATTGTGTAAACTGAAACATTTCCTCTGTGTAATTATCTTTTGGCTAGTGGGGGCTGGTTCTTTTGTGTTCTTGTAAAAAAAAAAAAAAAAAAAAAAAGAAGCTGTTCTGGTTTTTAAGCCCTAACTTTGATAGGGTTTCTGTCTTTACAAGACTGGAGAAGTTGTTGACCGCAACTGAGCTGGAAATATAAGTATCTTGATTTTTTTTTTGATTATTTTTACAGATTACTATTTTTAAAATTTAATATATATAAAGCACTTTGTCTACTCAGTATCTTCCCAAATCCTTATCTGTTTAAAAACTTTCATTTGTCTCTCTAGTGCTTGCTGTCTGTAGGCTATTTTGTCCCATCCTCATACTTGGTGGCTTTGCAGTTGCCCGCCCCTACTGTGACACACCTCCCAGACTAGTGTGATTAGCACATAATGCCTAATACAGAGAGAACATTTGATAAGGCCTTCTGTTCCTCCTTTTTCCCTTTCAAAAAGTAAAACAAAACTTTTTCTTTTTTTTCTCTTTCGCCTGGACCTTCTTGTGTTCTGACTGCCCTTCTCAAACATTTTGGAAAAATACAGTATATTTCAGAGCATTTGTTATAACTGTATTTGCTATAACTGATTTAAGTATTGTTTTTCTGGCTTTTTGATTATTTACTGCTTAGCGACTGCATTTTCGCCTGTTTATACAGCTCTGCATTCTATTTAAACTGTTTTTGTGTTGATTAACTGTTTTGCACTTTTAAAAAGTTATTTGTTGCTTAATTTTACCTGTAGGCTAACACACTCAAGTGCGCTAGCTGTTTAAAAGGATTTATAGCATTTACTGTCTGTTTTTCCTCTGTTTTCTGCAAAAAAGAAAAAAACAAAAAAAAATCTTGTTTTCCCACCTTACTGGACTAGAATAGTCCAGTCTTCAGAGTTTGCTGATCTCTGGGCTTTGTCTTGGTTCCTGTGCTATTCCATATCCTTATTTGGATAAAAGGAAGCGTCTTTGTTCACCAGTGGGAGTGGGGAGCACTGAGCAGCCTATTTGTCCCTAGAGGAGTGGTTCCAGCCAGAAACTTGTAGTCTATTGGCCATTTTGGGTCAATTCCTAGCTCTTTTCAGCCCCCTGTAATAAAGCCCGCTTTAGCGTGCTTTTGCGTGATTTAGCGTGGAGTTGCCCATAGAGCACCATCGGGCAGCACCGGTTAAACAAGGTTAAACTATTTCTGGCTCCGTAAAGTCTGCTCTTCAATTTTTCCCTTAGAACTTCTCTACTTGCAATCTAAACAGTCTATTCTCTATCTCAAAAGCTCAGCACTTGCTCCTAAAGCATTTTTATATAGGTAAAGTACTTATATACTAAACAAAGTACTACATTAGCCTAGAATCCCCTTGAGTACCCATTTCCCTATAGGTCCCTTCTGACTCAGTTACACAGCAAACTTTTTCTAGCATGTCGAAGGGTCAGTTGCTAGCATCCTCTCCTGTTCAGCTGGTGAATCTGGGCATCTTGAGGCAATGTTACAATTGCCTCATGTACACAGACAACCCACTCCTTCTCCCACAAAACACAAATACATGTGAGAAATGCAACTATATAGCCAAACTGGAGGCTGAGCTCTCTCAACTCAGGACTGGCAAGACCAGACAGGAGGAGAAGGAAACCACGCACACCACAAACCCAGTTTCACATAGAACTATCACAACTGCAAAACAAACACATAAACACACAAAGACATACTCGGAGGCACTGATCAAAAATCTACCAAAACTACAGAGGCCTCCAAAGCAGACACCCAAGCAACTGCCACCTCAAGACATAAGACATGCAACACATAGTTCTCAAAGTCAGTGTACTAAACAGTCACAGCCCTTAAGGCCAAACACAATGCCAGACACACTTGTTATAGGTGACTCCATAGTCAGACATAATGACGTCCCACTCACCAGACTGAACAAGGAAAAGATCACAGTAAGCTGCCTGTCAGGCACTAGAATCCACCACATAACACAAGCACTCCGGTCACTCCACAGCAAGTACAAGTATGACTCAGTCATTGTCCATGCCGGTGTAAACGACCTGAGACGTACCTCCCTGGACTACATGAAAAGAGACAGAGGAGCTCTCAGATTATGTAGCCCAGGCCGGTATGACCCTGACCCTGAGCAGTATCCTACCCTCATTAAGAATGATGCCACAATACAGAGACAAAATGATCAGCTTTAATAATTGGCTTAATTACTGGTGTCATTCTAAGGGGATCCAATGTCTGTCTGCCTGGGATGACATGCTTGACAAGCCACGCTGCTTCAAGGGATGGCTTGCACCTGTCACCCTGGGCTTCCAGATATTGGCAAAGGCTCTTGCCACCCCATAGTGCCTTTTTTAGGCAAGGCTCAAATGATAAACCTACTGCCCTAGAAAACAAAAATGGAGAAAAACTAAGGGTAATACTGCTCAATGCTAGAAGTCTAAACCTCAAGATGCACGCCCTTGAAGCCCTCCTCAGTATGGAGAACATCGATGTCTGTGCTGTGACTGAAACCTGGTTCAAGGCTCCTGAGAGCACCCCAGCACTATCAGGTTATACCTCATATCATGCGTTCCGGCCCCAAAATCCGGACCGAACCACAAAAGGAGGGGGAGTATCCATATTCATAAAGGATACCCACATCTCCAGGTTAGTGGCAATGCACGAAGCATCGGAGACCATCCAGGTGCAATTAACCATAGGTAAAACTGCCCTACAGTTTGTAGCATGCTGCAGACCACCCTCTCAAACTCAGGAAACCCACACAGCCTTCCTGAAGACACTGGAGAGTAAGAATGTCTCTCCAAACACCATCATATTGGGTGACTTCAACTACCCAAACATAGACTGGGAACATTACACAAGCCCCAACACCCTAGCCCAAAGGTTCCTGGAGTTCATAAACTCAAATGCTATGGAACAACTAGTCACCATTCCCACAAGAGGAGAAAATATACTAGACCTGATCATCACACACATGGGGACAAAATGCTCCACACCTGAAGTATATCCCTCATTGGTGAGATCAGACCATAAATTAATCTCACTGGAGATCCACATCCCGCCCCCAACCCCAGCAAAAAAGACCACAGTGAAGAACTTCTCAAAAGCAAACTTCACACTTCTTAAGACTGGAGTGGTATCCTTCAAGGCCCCCGAGCCAGTGGAAACCACAACCAACGCTGCTGAAACCCTTATAAATGCCTTCTACGAGCACCTCCAGGAATGTATGGATCAAGCAATCCCTAATAAAATCAAGACCCTTTCCACCAAAGGCAGGCGCCCGGTCTGGTGGACCCCAGCCATAAATAAACTCTACAACAAGAGGAGAAAGCTACTACATGACAGAGCAAAATCCCTAAAAGGGAGGGCATCTCTGATCACTACTAGCAAAAAACTATGATCACTCATAAAATCATCCAAGGCCAACTTTGAGAGAAAAATCGCCAGTGACACAAAAGACAATCATAAGGCCTTCTTTAGCTATGTTAGAAACCTGGGTGGAAACTCCCAGATATGCTCAGAATTAGTCCAAAATGATACAAAAATCACTGAACCCACAGACATTGCCAACATACTGGCAGACAGGTTCAGTGCAAATTTCTCCCCTCCCTCCTCCCCAAAAGGAGAAATATCTATCCCACCAGAGTCTAGCCTCCCAAACATCTCAGATGCCCAGGTGAGAGCTGCTCTCTCTAAAGCAGAAAACACAGCATCAATGGGACCGGACGGTGTCCCGGCTGTGTGCTACACGAACTCAATGAGGAACTAAACCCACACATAAGGCTGCTGTTTAATCTTAGCCTTACTACAGGATACGTACCCAAAGAATGGCGTGACGGCAACTGTGGTCCCACTCCACAAAGGCGGTGCTTCTACGGACCCTGGAAATTACCGCCCCATAAGCTTGACGAGCCTTGTCTGCAAAGCTATGGAGAGGATCATAATGGAACTCATAAATAAAGACATTGGGGACCTACAGACACTGGATCCTACCCAATTTGGCTTTGTCAAGGGCAGATCCTGCCTCTTGAACTTGGTCGACTTTTTCAAACAGTCACTAAGGCCATTGATGAGGGTAAGGCAGTTCACACAGCCTACCTTGACCTAGCAAAAGCGTTGACACAATACCCCACTCGGGCATCATAGAAAAGCTCACCAGCTTAGATGTAAACCCATATGTCACAAGATGGGTTGCAAACTGGCTCAAGGACAGAACCCACAGGGTTAGAGTTGCTGGTGCCATGTCAGACTCTATGCCGGTCACGAGCGGTGTCCCACAGGGCTCAGTCCTGGGCCCCCTCTTGTTCGGCATTTATTTTTCTGAAGTGCAGGCAAACATAGGGGGGATTGTGTCTGACAAAATTTGCAGATGACTGCAAACTGGGCACCATAATTGACACTCCATCAGACACAGACATCCTCCAGAGAGGTCTCATAGAAATGGATAACTGGTGCCAGAGCCATGGCCTTAACCTAAATGCCAAAAAATGTATAGTCATACCCTTTGGGAAAAACAAGGTAACCCCTAATTACCACATAGGTGGTAATCCATTAAACATGGAAGACGTTATCAGGGACCTGGGGACCCAAGTTGACAGTAACCTCTCTTTGACACTCACATTGCCAAAGTGGTTAGGAAGACCTTCTACATTGCCCACCTGATCATGAAGGGATTCACATCCAGATCAGGAGAGGTCATTGTACCCCTGTACTCTTCACTTATCAGACCAATGATTGAGTACAACGCCCCATTCGAATGTACCTTACCCGACACCTGCAGCAGTTGGAAAGACCCCAAAAGTTCCTCACCAAAAGGATAAAGGGGCTCAAACATATGTCATACGCTGCCCGACTGAAGAAACTCCAGCTCTATTCAGTCGCATACCGTCTGCTCAGAGGTGATCTGTGCCTGACATACAAGGCCATGTCCAACCCGGAATTAATGGACATGCTCCACCTCAAAAAATCCAAATCCACCAGAGCCACGAGCAAGAGGCTTAAACCTCAACACGGATATAAATAGGACGTGCTGGAGGGACAGATACATCACCCAGAGACTCCCTACACTATGGAACAGAATCCCAGTCCATGTGAGGCAGAGCCCCTCACTGACTCTGTTCAAGAGAAATCTTGATGAGTGGATGGGAGATCGTAGGTTTACCCCGGGAATCATCTCTGTGTCACTGCTGGACAGAGGCACAGCAAACTAATGGGTATGGTATTCTCATCCTAAGGGGTGGTGAAAGCCACACACACTCTGGCTAGGCTTATAAATGTCCTAGGGCAGATAGCCTAGTATGAACCTATGAACCTATGAATAATAAAGGCTTTAGGACAGTAATTCACACAAATATTGTAAAACCTGCGAAAATCTAACCCTGAATGTGTGCTGGTTCTGCTGCTGGCACCAATCAGAAAACCCTTTCCATTTACTAATATATAATTTTCTAGTAGCAGGCTTTCTTGCCTCTATTAGTGCCTGCTGCATGTCCTCAGAAAACAGGTTCTTAAAAGGAATTAAGACCCTATCATTCGGGCAAGTCAAATGAAGATGACTGATGTCGGGGTATGTCAAATACTCCTGTTCTTGTGCTAGTCGATTCATTCTGAGAGGTGAGGAAGTTTGTGGTAATTGCCCCTGACCATTTCCAAAAGAAGGGAGAACTATGGTTGCATGGGCCAGAAGGGAGTCACTATAATGATCATGGGGGATTCTTTCGGAATTTTCACAAGTACTCTGGACATTAATGGAAAGGCATACAGGAACATTCCTGTCAAAACAAAAGAAAAGGCATTGCATGTAGTCCTGGAACAGAATTTTGTCAGCGGATTGCTCACAGAGAGGCAAAGAGGTCAACTTAAGGAACTCTCGACAGATGGATCAAATCTAAGAAGCCCTCCAGATCTAGTTTCCATTTATGAGGGTATGCCCTAGTCCTGGCTCAGTTCGTCTGCTACAGAGTTTTGCTCCAACAAATGCAAGCTCTGTAGAGCGAGACTGAAGCTATACCTCAAGCTAACATGTCTAGTCTGCAAAGGGAGGTACAAACTGGTTCCCCTTTGCTTGCTGATGTACCACATCACTGTGGTATTGTCTATAACCACTTGAATATGTTCCGGAGGACCTAAGATGGTTCAGAGAACAGAGTGTCTTGATCAGGGCAATATCTCCTAGATATGTATGTGCTTTCATCTGTCCTTGGTGTCCCACACCACCTACAATTTTATCTCTTCCAAAACTGCTCCTCAAGCAAAGTATGAAGCATACGTAGTGACTGACTGCTTTGGAACAGGGAAGGAGAAGGGGAGACCTTGATTTAATGGCATCTCTTGTCTCCACCAAGTGATTTCACTTCAAATAAACCCCAGTTTTGGGATCTGAAAAGCTAAAGGGTGATGATGCTGGGAACAGAGATTTCAGATACCACTGTATCTTTTTCATGTGGAGTCTTGCAAGGGGTATCATGAGAATAATACATGTCATGAGACCCCAAATCCTGAGCTATTCACTCTCAGTGGCAGAAATCTGAATGGAAAAACTTAGAAATAGATCTAATTAAATATAGATTTTTTTTTTCCTGTGGAAGAAAGGCTCTTTGAACTGAGGTGTCTAGTTGATATACCAGGAACACAATCCTGTTTGAGGGAGTCAAGAAAGACTTTTGAATGTTCTCTTGTAAACCTAGCTTGTGCAAGAGATCTCTCACACAAGACAGAGATTCTGATATTTTGAAAAAGACTATGCAAAGATAATCAAGCCATCTAAATATGGAAAAATGTGGATACCCTGTAGCCTGCAATGAGCTACAACTGGAGTGAACAATCTTGGTGCAGAGAAAGATAATGTGATCCAGACACACAAGACCTTAAGAAAAGTCTGAAGTCTGGATGAATAGGAATGTGACAGTGAGCATCTTTTAAGTCTAGTGCTTCTAGGAAACTTGAAAGATGAAGAGGCAATAGGTTGTGAAACAACATTTTTAAATTTGGGCAATTTCATGAAGAGATTTAGGAAAGAAAGATCCAGAATTGGTCTCCAAGTATTTTCTTTCTTTGGGACTAGGAACATCCATGGATAAAACCCCTTCCCCACATGGGAAACAAGAAATGGTTCCATCACTCCTTGGGACAGTGTGATGAAGAACAGGAGGACACAAAAACAGTATGATCTGCAGGATGAGGAATGATCACCTGGAAAGGAGGAATTTCCTCCCACTGCTATCTGTAACCCTGAGGAATGATTTTCAGAACCTATTTGCCTGAAACAATCTGTTGCCAAAAACAAAAAGAGAGATTCAGACATTCTGGAAGAGAAAGAGGACCAAGGTGGGAGGGGGTCACAAGGTCTCCTGAACAGCCATTAAGACTTCTTGGAGTGTGTTTGGTATTGGAAGATTTGAAACTTCTTTTTGGAACCTCCTTGCCACTTTTTTGTCTATTTACCTGAATTCTGTTGAGATTGTTTATTCTATTTTTTTCTAATATTAGATGAGGAGAAAAAAAATCCCTTGGACAATATGGAAAAGGAGGACTGAAAAATCTTAGAGATTCCTGGATCAGCATGCACCCTTCGTCACAGTTTTTGATAAACTCTGCAGCAGAGGGACCAAATTCTTAATCTCTAGCCAAGAGTGAATTTAAAATCTCATTTTTAACATCATCTGGAAGGTTCTGAGAATGCAGCCAAGCAAACCTCCTTAAAACCGTACCAGTGGCCATAGCTCTGAAGGAGTATCAACAGAGTCATACACGCACTGCAAACAATGAGTAGTGACTAGTGCACAAGAAGAAACTGTACATAAAATATTCCTTGCGGTTTCATAAAATGTCGGAATAAATTTTAACATATGAACCTGACAGTTTAAGATTCTGAAATTCAAAGTTACAGAAGTATATAATTTTTCCCATACCTATCAATAATTTTCCCATCCTTATTACAAAAAGAGTATGATTGGTATTAACTAAGTGCTTAGCAGCAGAAGAGTCAACTAAGGCTACAGTTGTTGGGTCAAGTTTGGGAATAGTATATAAAAATGTAAAAGAATGAGGAACTTTGTATATCCTGCCTCCCTTTTTAAGGACAGCTGGCTGACTACCAGGAAAATTCCAGGCAGTAAAACACACATTCACTAAAGTAGACAGGACAGGAGGAATGGGTGTAGGTTCTGGAAAATCCTTCTGCAACAACTCGTAGTATTTTTTGAGGGACTAAAAAAAAACTCAACGTTCTCCCACTGTAGACAATGGGGCATTATAGCAATAGCTTCACAGAAAGAGAAACCCTGACAGGAAGAATCAGAAAGTGAGCTCTCCTTTGAGTCTGAATCAGAAATCTGAGGACAAAACCCTGAATCCGACCCTACATCTTCCTGAACAGATTTGGAATTTTGACTCTCTTCAGGAAAGGCTGTATCCCTCTTTCTTTTTAGAGAATACTCTACAAGAAGGTTCAACAGCCTGAATCAAACCATGAGTCAGTCCCAGCAAACTACTACTATTAAAAGAAATTTGAGGAGAAGCAGATACAGGTTTGGTTCTATTTTAAAGGAAAAATGGGGTGAACAGTGTTACTAAAGGCAGTAGCTGCTTCCCAAATATGGGCACAACATTCTGATACAAGAAGAAAACCATCCCTGTTCCCTTTCTGAAGACAAGAGTCTTTTTCCCTTGCCCCCTGAGAGGACCCCAACAGCTGCACAGGATGTAGCTAACCCTCTGTCCATAGTGGCTGTAGGTGCTACAGTAGAAGGATCTGAGGTAAAAGATGATTGGTCTAAGGTACAACACATGACCACACCAGAGTCATGCACCTGCGGCTGAGGCAAAATGCTAGCCTGCTGTGGTGCCAAAGGCTGTTTGCTTAATTTTTTTTTTTTTTTTGTGACTGGAGGAAGGACAGACTGTGGGAGTGATAATCTGTTCCATGCTCAAACCAAAAATGGTACCCCTGTCCTGGGGAAAGCCAGGCAACAATGCCAGTAAAACTACCAGTCCACAAAAGTTACTTTTTTGACAGAAAAACGCAGTAAAAACACTTTTAAATACGAAGGCAGCTCTACAACCTTAAAATAAACAAACCTTTCTTCTGTGGGGAAATTATCAGTTAGATAACACTACTTTTAAACTGACAGTAAAGATTGACATGGGTGCACAGGGTCTCTATGAACAATTATGTATAGGTTATTAAAAACTCGGGGTTGGGATAGGCATTGAATTTTGATTAACTGTTGCTTAACAGGCTGTTTATTTTGGAATAGTTCCTTTTACAGGGTTTGCTGAGGTTACAGAGTTGATTCTTATTACGAAGGAGACAGCTTTGTGGTCTGATCTCACCACTGAGGACATGGAGTGAGGTGGGGGGTGCAGTACTCTCCCATATTGGTGAGTATCAGGTCCAGTATGTTGTAACCTTTTGTGAGTGTGTGTACTCTCTCTGGTCAAGGGTATTTGTGTTAATAAAGTACAGGAATCATTGTGCCTGCAAGTATGAGGCAGCATATGTTTTCCACTGTATAGACAGGGTAGTTAAAGTCTTCCATGAATAGGGTACATGGTTCAATAGTGAGTGTCTCCAGTAGGTCTAAGTACAACCTATGGAATTCTAGGGACATAGAGGGCAACCTATAACTTGCTATGATATGGTACAGGACTTTCGTCTATGGCAATTTGCATGTGAATAAATTTCAGGGCATTGTCCTGTTTAACCAATGTAGAGTTATGCTTGTTGCTAATACAGATTGAGACTCCCCCACCTTTTGCCCTTGTCTGTGCAGCTGATGGTCTAAATGTGTAGAAGGCACTGAAGACTTGCACTGCTGGAGTACTTTCTATGGATTTAAACCATGTATTAGTAATGGCACAGATGGATATATTCTCCAGAGTATGAAGAGCTTGTAGGGTGTGGAGTTTTTTATTAAGATTCCTAGCACTGAGCAGTAACACTTTTAGGTTTCTTTGGGATAGATTTGCTACACTGGTAGGTTTGTCAATTTGGCAGTGCCTAAAAAGACTCTAAGGGGTGGATAAAGTTTTATCCAATATTTTGAAGCCTAGGGAAGACAGGTGCAGACCATCCACTGCAAAGTAATGTGGTTTATTTACCATGTTCTCTTATGCTGACAAATTTTGAATCTCCGTGGAAAGACACCAGAAAAGTACAGTTGTGTACACCTACCATAAATGTAGATGTTCGAGTGTCTTCACTGTTGCAGTCATGACTGTAGGGTTCTCCCCTGCCGGCAGGCAGCCCCAGGTTGGCCAGAATCCCAAAGTCTGGGTCCAGCATCGGCTGTTCAACAATGCTCCCTGACGTCAGAGTGCCAGGAGTACAAAGCTGACAGCCGACGCCATCTTCTCCAGTTATTCTTGCCCCAGATGTCAGGAGTCCCAAAATGAAAAAGGTCCTATAACCTTTGCAAATACACCTCAGAAGAATGGTGAAAAAAGGAAATACACAAAAGTAAAAATAAGAGGGGACAGGAGGGAGGAAAACCCAGACTGCAACAGTGAAGACACTCGAACATCTACATTTATGGTAGGTGTACACAACTGTACTATGTTCATCGTGTTTCACTGTTGCAGTCATGACTGTAGGGTAGAATCCCAAAGCTGAAAGAAAGGGAGGTGGTCATAAAGAGGAAGGGGTGGCTAAAAGGCCCTGCAAGACTGCAAAGGCAAAGCCTGCCCTAGACTTAGAGTAGAGAGGTAGATTGTAGTGCTTAGAAAATGTATGCACTGAACTCCAAGTTGCAGCTTCCAAAATATCCTTCGTAGGAACTCCCCTGAGGAAGGCCGCAGAAGTGGCAGCAGCTCTGGTGGAATGAGTCCGTATACTCCCTGGGATTTGCTTTCCATGGTGAGAATAACAAAATCTAATTCCATGAGCAATCCATTTAGAAATGGTCTGTTTTGAAATGGCTTTACCTTGGGAACTGGAAGCATAAGAAACAAACAATTGTTCTGATTTTCTGATGTCCTTGGTTCTGTTCAGGTAAAAACGTAGCTGTCTGTGTACATCCAAGGAATGTAAGATCCTTTCCCCTTTATTTTGAGGAGTGGGGAAAAAGGTTGGCAAGTGTATAGTTTGAATTAAAGCCACTTTGGAAGCCACCTTAGGCATGAAGGTAGGATTAGTCCTCAAAGATACCCTGTCTTGATGAAAAATAATATATGGTTCCACAGCCATTAGAGCTTGTAACTCTGAAACCCTCCTGGCAGAGGTTAGGGCTAACAGGATGGCTGTCTTCCAAGATAAAAACTTGATGTCAGAAGAAGCAGCAGGCTCAAAAGGAGGCAAGGTTAGTTTTTCCAAAACATAGTTGAGATCCCAAGCAGGAATAGGAGGAGATCTAGGAGGTCTTAAGTTCTTAGCTCCTCTGAGAAACTGTCGCATGAGCTGGTGGGAAAAGATGGGAGGGTCTGTGTTATAATGAGCAGAAATAGCAGAGGCATGTATTTTAATGGAAGAGAAAGAGAGACCCTTGTGTAAGAGATCTGTCAAGTAAAGTAAAATTAAAGTAATGTTGGGAAGAAGAGGATCAGAATCCTGAGCCTGCATCCAGGAACAAAATCTTTTCCATTTTCCTGCATAAGATTTTCTAGTGCTAGGACGTCTGGCTTCTAAAATGACATCCATAACCTGCTTGGGCAGTAAAGAAGAAATCAAAGGCCCTGGATTAACCAGGCCGCCAGGCTGAGAGTTCTGACATGAGAGTGTAGAACCTGACCCTGATGTTGGGACAGAAGGTTCGGAGACTGAGGTAAAACCCAAGGGGGCTCCAGGCATAGGTTTTTTAGAGTTGGATACCAAAACTGCCGAGGCCAATTTGGAGCCAGCAAGATGATCATCTTGGGCTTGTCCTGTTTTATCTTCAATAAAACTCATGGAAGAAGAGGGGGAGGCGGAAAGGCATATCCCAAGAGGTTCCTCCAACTGAATGACAGGGCGTCCACTCTCCAAGCTTCTGTGTGGAAAATCCTGGTGCAAAAAGTCTGTAGCTGATGTTTGAGATGGGATGCAAATAGGTCTATGTGAGGACATCCCCAGACTGCTGTTATCATCCTGAATATTTTGGTGTCCAGCATCCACTCGTGTGGATCCGAAAGATGTCTGCTCAGACTGTCTGCCAGGAAGTTTTGTTTCCCTGGATGCAACTGAGCTTGAAGATCCAGATTGCAAGATAGAGCTGTGTCCCATAGATCCATGGCTAGTCTGCAAAGGGGGTAGGAATGAGATCCCCCTTGCTTGTTTATGTACCACATAACTGTGGTGTTGTCTGTCCGTATTAACAGCTGTCCTGGTTGTAAAAGATTCCTGAAGGCCAATAGAGCTTTCTGAATGGCTAACATTTCCTTTAAAATGATATGCAAGTGCTTCTGATCCTTTGTCCAAAGGCCCTGCAAACAATTGCCCTGAAAATGGGCTCCCCAAGCATAATCCGAGGCATCCGTGGTTAGAATCTGAGAGGCAGGAGGCAGACGGAAGGGCTTCCCTTTGTTTAGAGCACATGCCCTGGACCACCAAAGAAATTCCTTTTGAAGGCAAGGAAGAACGGAGATCAGTATGTCTAAACTGTGGCAATGCTGAGACCATACACTTTTTAGGTACCACTGTATTTTCCTCATGTGTAGTCTTGCATATGGTACGAGAAGGATGCAGGAGGCCATGTAACCCAAAGCCTTCAGGAATTTCCTTGCAGATAGACGAGTTAAAGTTGCCAAGGTTCTGAAAGTTGAAGCCAGCTGTAACTGTTTTTCGGATGTCAGAAATGCCATCTGGGTTGTGGTGTTTAGAAGTGCACCCAGAAAGGTTATCTGTTGTGATGGTGTCAAATTTGACTTTTTTATGTTTACAGAGAATCCCAGGAACTTGAGGAGGTTCTGTACAAATTCTAGATGCTGGAGTAAAACATCCTTGCTGTCTGCCTGAATTAGACAATCGTCCAGATAAGGGTAAATTTGAATTCCCTTGAGTCTGCAATAAGCTACTACTGGAGCCAGGCATTTGGTGAAGACCCTGGGCACAGTAGATAATCCAAAGGGCAGCGCAGAGAATTGAAAGTGCCTTGATCCGGCTTTGAACCCGAGGTATTTTCTGCGATTCTGCCTGATGGGAATGTGTAAATATGCCTCCTTTAAATCCAAAGTTACCATCCATGCATTTTTGGACAGCATTGGAAGTAGTTGCTGTAGAGTAAGCATCTTGAATTTTGGAATCTCTAGAAAGGTGTTCAAGGCCGGCAGATCCAGAATGGGTCTCCATGAGTTTTGCTTCCTTGGGACTAAAAAGAGCCTTGAATAAAACCCTTTTCCCATCTCTGAAAGAGGAACCAGTTCTATGGCACTCATAGCCAAAAGAGCTTCCACCTGGTTTAAGGCCTCCGTCCATTGATGTTTTGGAAGGTCTGGCCATCCGCTTGGCCTTGGCAAGGTATGAAAATGGAATTTGTAACCTCTTAAAACCACATCCAAAACCCATTTGTCTTGGGTTATTTGAGTCCAATTTTGATAAAAAGAGAGAGTTTTCCTCCGAGAGGGGCTTCCAGGGAAGAAGCTCCTGTAGCCTCACAGAGGGAGTCATTGAGTTTGTTTCCTTTGAGATTGTGACCTGTCTTCTCCTCCCCTAGGGGTGGAAGCAGTCCACTGTCTTGGTCTATAAGCAGCTTGTGATTGAGGCCTCCCTCTGGAATGTCTGTATCTACCCCTCTGAGGCCTGTCTGAAGTGGGAAAGGACCAATTTTTTTGAAGGCCAATTCCTGCTAAATCTAGGAGGCTGTACTTGTAAGAAATCTTTAACTGTTTGCATGGATTTCGCCTTATCCTCCATCTTTTTAATCACCTCTTCAGCTTTCGATCCAAACAAAACATTATGCTGAACAGGAGCATCCAATAATTTTGCCTTTACCTGTTCAGGTAAATTTTGTTCCTTTAGCCATGCATGCCTCCTAATGACTGTGCCAGCGCAGCCCTACAAGAAGCCTCCAAGGCATCAAATCCACAGTGTAAACCATGCTTCCCAACCTGTTCAGTGGCATGCAATAAGTCATGTAATTCCTTATCATCTGCACAGGCAGAAATGGAAGTAAGCTTTTGTTTTAAGACAGACAATAGAAATTGCTGGTATTTAAACATATGAAACTGACAGTTTATAGCCCTAATGGACAAAGTAGCAGAAGTGTACACCTTTTTGCCCCATCTTTCTAAGGATCGAGAATCCTTTTCAGTAGGAGTAGGATTTTTGGCAGAAGCGGCCTTAGCTCCCTTAGGACCCTGAGAAATGGTTTCAGGGTCAGCAGAAGGGTTTTTGTATAAAAATTGATGGGAAGCAGGAACCCTGTAATATCTATCAGGCTTCACAGGAGCAGGAGGAAAAGAGTCAGGGGTTAAGTTAGCCTCCGAAAAGGTGTCATCCACAATATCCAAAACAGGAGGAATAGCCAGGGGTCTATGTTGGGGAAGAAGAAGAAATTCCCTCGGCCTTTTCTTGGATTCCGAATACTCCTGTCCTTCCCAGTGGAAATGTTCCCTCATTTCATGCAAAGTTTCCCCAAAAGAGAAATCCTCAGGGGGACAAGCTGAAGGAATGGATTCTTCAGCATCAGAATCCTCATAAGGAGGGAAAGAATATTCCTGATCAGAAGAAGAAACTGAGGAAACAGAAGCCTGATCAGAGGAATCATAAGAAACATCCTGCCTTGGCCTTTTGTCTGAAGGGGGATGAGAACCCCTAATCATAGTAAGCAAATCCTCCGCCATCTTGAGTAACTGTTTCTGTGACTTGGGAGCCGGTTCAGAAGAAGCCTGTGTAGAAGTCTTTGATTTTGAAGGAGTCTTTGCCTTTGCCTTTGGCTTTGCCTTTATTAGTAGCTGAGTAGGCCTGAAAACCCCTTCGGAAGCCGGTACCTGCACAGTGGCTCCGGACCCATCCGAAGGAGCATTGTCCGAAGGTCCTGCAACAGAAATATTTAAAAGCCTGGTTGGCTCCTCATGAGAGTCCGTTTCGGCCGTTGGTTCTGAAATGGCCGATGACAGGGGCTGCAAAAGCACCTCACTGATGATGGCCGAACCTGAAGCTGGCTCCGCTTGTGCGATATCATCAGATATGGACCTCGGAGGCCTGTCTTTATCCTTGTGACGTTTGTGAACTCCGGTAGCCGGGACCGTATCCGACGACATTTTGTAGTTAAAGCGCCTACCGAAGTAATGAAAAGCAAAATCGTACCTTCACTTAATTGTACGTTGATTGAATCTAGCACAAAACCGACAACTAGCTACGTTGTGGTCAGGGCCCAAGCAAGGAATACAGTAAGAATGAAAATCCTTATGAGGTATTTGCTTCCCACATGAAATACAATTATTAACTTTTTCTGACATCGGAGTGGAGCAAGAAAAAAGTTTCCCCAACGGGGTACTTAGCTTTGAGTGGAGAAGAAAGTCTTCGGACCGAAGTATATCAGTAAAATTCATCAGGAGTCAGCCGACCGGCAATTGTGAACTGCTATCACCGCACGGCAAGAAAGACTGGAGAAGATGGCGTTGGCTGTCAGCTTTGTACTCCTGGTGCTCTGACGTCAGGGAGCATGGTTGAACAGCCGACGCCGGACCCAGACTTTGGGATTCTGGCCGACCTGGGGCTGCCTGCCGGCAGGGGAGAACCCTACAGTCATGACTGCAACAGTGAAACACGATGAACATCTAATCCAATTATTGAGTTCAAAGCTCTTTCGTTCATACTGTGGCATTATCCTTGGTGAAGGTAGAATGCTGCTCATTGCAAGGCACACACCTGCCTGAGACAAATATTCAGGGAGACCAACAATGCATCTCTTCATATAGTCCAAGGAAGTACGTCTTCAGTCATTAACACCCACATGGAGCATGATACAATCGTACTGATACCTGTGGTGTCCTGGAGCCCCTCTCTATTTTTATGTGATGGTAGGAATTCTGGAGACCTATAAAGCACATCCTATCATGCTTCCTCAGAAGAGGCAATACGGATTGCATTGTGACCATGAAAGAACTTTGTCCTATAAATTGATTGTGGTGGCTGAGATCCCCTGTCTACTTTGGAACTAAAAAGACTCTAGAATCGACTCCGGATCCTAATTGGTCTCTGGGGACCTGTTGAATAACTTTTCTAGCAAGTTGACAACCTATTTGCTGCAGACTCCACCAGAGTCGAGTGGAACAACCGGAATCTTTCTTTTCATAAGTGGAGGATAAGAAAAGGGAATGGAAGCCTGTGGGGATTAAACTTAAATGCAAGAATCTATTGCAATATTTTGCGACGTTTGTTGGTGTAAGGACAAGCACCCCCTGATTGCCTCACGAGTTTGACAGTCAGCTAACTCTTCAGGAGCGCTATTAGGGTTTCTCAGCAAAGGGGCCTCCGTCCCTAGGAGGACATCCATTCGAGCTGCCTTCCATCTGCCTCGAGGGGCCTGTCTCCAGGAATGTCCTGCGGATAACACTGACTTTCTGAACCGCATCATCTTACTACCTGTTTGGTTATTAAAAAGGTCCTTTAAGAGGTAGAGAAGTGGATCCCAACAGTAGACAAGGTTTTACAAAATAAAAGTTAAAAAACAAACCAAAACTCTGTAATGGCACAGTGCAAACAGGCACAGACAAAGCCCAATAATAAAACCGAATATTTAATGAAGCGCTTTTCATTATTGTAGATACAGTAACTTCATCAGATAACATTTGAAAATTTTTTCAACCACATATAAATAAAGTCTTTAAAACATCATATGACCTCATTAAGCCAACCAGAACAGTGCACTTGAAAAAATCACAATGCAGAACACAAAATTAAAGGTATACAAGCCTCAAAACATTACTGTCAAATGCTATAGCGTAATTAAATGAAACTTTAAATCTTAAAAATAATCACTGCACTAATTTTAACTCCTATAACCAGTTTAACAACTATTTGTCAACAACAAAATTATACATGCGGCTAGTTAATTCATCAACGCTGACTGTCATTTTTCACTCTCTTTAGAGGTTTAAAACTAATTTTACCTCCTCAAACTTTTAAGTTTTAACTGGCACAAAATATTACATGCCTCGTTTAGTCCAGGGTTACTAAAGGCATTCAATACTAACTGCCAATTTAATTCTAACTCTTCAAGTTGTGGAAGAGAGAGATGCATCGGACGAAATTAGACAACACTGAATATCTGAACTGTACAGATACGACTGTATGAGTGGGCATTTTTTTAACCAGTTTCAAAAAATGTGGCTAGCTATGTATCTCATGTTTTTGCTCTTAAGTGCAACAATGAAACAGCAACTCATGTATTTGAAATGCGTAACTAGCCACATTTTGCAAAACTAGGCAGAATAAAAAATGACTCACAATAAAGTACAGTTTTGTACCTACCATAAATGTAGATGTTCGAGGATCCACATTGCTGCAGTCATAACCTGTGGGTAGTCCGCTGTCCTCGGTCGGCCCGAATACCAAAGAGTTAGGCTGGCGTCGGTCATGGACGCCCGGAGCTGACGTCAGTACGTAGTAGTACTTAAGCGCATGACCGACGCCATATCCTCAGTCTTTCTTGCCCCAGATGTCAGAAGGCCTTAAAAAGGAAAGGCCAGAGCCAAAATAGTAAATACCCAACAACCACAAGTGAGAAAATAACAATTATCCCAAAGGGAAAAACAGCAACCCCAAACAATAGAGGGGAAGGAGGGAGGGAAAATAGGGCTGCAGCAATGTGGATCCTTGAACATCTACATTTATGGTAGGTACAAAACTGTATTATGTTCTTCGTCTCACATTGCTGCAGTCATAACCTGTGGGTAGAATCCCAAAGCAAAGGAAAAGGGAGGCTGGCAAACTAAAAAGCATTAGGAGCTGCTAACATGCCCTGTAAAACTGCAGTGGCAAACCCAGCCCTAGACTTGGAATAAAGAGGGAGATGGTAATGCTTAGTAAAAGTGTGTACTGAACTCCAAGTAGCTGCTTCCAAAATATCCTTAGTAGCTACCCCCCTCAAAAAGGCAGTAGATGTGGCAGTAGCCCTAGTGGAATGAGGTCTGATCCCAGCAGGAACATTCTTCCCATGATGAGAATAACAAAAAGCAATACAATGACCAATCCACTTAGAAATAGTTTGCTTTGAAACAGCTTTCCCTTGAGAAGCCAGAGCAAAAGAAATAAATAACTGTTGAGTCTGCCTGAACTCTTTAGTTCTGCTCAAATAATAACGTAGCTGCCTGTGAATGTCCAAAGAATGTAAGACTTTTTCCCCCTTATTTTGGGGATCAGCATAAAAGTAGGCAAATGAATAGACTGGTTCAAGGCCACATTAGAAATCACTTTAGGCATAAAAGTAGGGTTAGTACGCAAAGACACCCTATCCTTATGGAATACCAGAAAAGGTTCAACTGCCATGAGTGCCTGCAATTCAGAGACCCTCCTAGCAGAGGTAATGGCCAACAAAAAGCAGTTTTCCAAGACAAAACTTCAGCTCAGACGTAGCTGCAGGTTCGAAAGGAGGTAAAGTAAGCTTTTCCAACACAAAATTGAGATCCCAGGAAGGAGTAGGAGCTCTACGTGGGTCTTATATTTTTGCCCTCTAAGAAATTGCTTAAACAAAGGATGAGAAAATAAAGGAGGGTCACAATCATAGTGAGCAGAAATGGCTGCAGCATGAACCTTCACAGAGGAAAATGACAAACCCTTGTCTAGTAATTCAGTAAGGTACTGTAGCGTAAAACTCAAATTAGGTACTGAGACATCAAAGCCCTTTGCTGTGCTCCAAAGAAAAATCTCCTCCATTTATCAGCATAAACTTTTCTAGTACTGGGCCGCCTGGCTTCCAAAATGACATCTAAAACCTGTTGAGGAAGCTGAGACCCCACAGGCTCTAAAACAGAATACGCCAGGCTGTTAGATGCAGGGACTGCACCCTGACATTGAGCAAATGATTGCTTGACTGGGACAACAAGTGAGGAATCTGTGGCAAAGGCCAAGGAGGCTCCTGAATTAAACTCCTCAGCAGAGGATACCAGTGCTGACGTGGCCAATCTGGTGCTATTAGAATCATGCAAGGCTTGTCCCGCCTGACTTTCAAGAGTACCTTGGGAAGGAGAGGCAGAGGAGGGAAAGCATAGACGTGAAGGTTGTTCCAACTGAAAGATAGAGCATCCACTTTCCAAGCTTTTGGGTGAAACATCTTTGTGCAGAATTTTGGTAGTTGGAAATTTAGTGGAGAAGCGAACAGATCTATGTCTGGAGTTCCCCAAGCCACTGTCAACTGTTGGAATACCTGAGGATCCAATTTCCACTCGTAGGGGTCCACAATTTGTCTGCTCAATACATCTGCTAGGGAGTTCTGTGCTCCTGGCAGAAACCGTGCTTGAAGAGTGATGTGCAAACTCAGAGCAGTCTCCCACAATATCATTGCTTGTCTGCAAAGAAGGTAAGAATGGGTTCCCCCCTGCTTGTTGATGTACCACATGACTGTTGTGTTGTCTGTTCGAATCAACACCTGTCCTGGTTGAAGTAGGTCCTTGAAGGCCATCAGGGCAAATTGAACTGCTAACATCTCCTTCATGTTGATATGCAAATGTTGTAGTCTGGGAGGCCACGTGTCTTGAATCCATTTCCCATTGAAGTGTGCTCCCCAAGCCAAGTCCGAGGCATCCATCATTATGATCTGACTCGCCTCTGGTCGGGTCACAGAGAGTCCCTTGTTTAGGTGACATTCCTACATTGCATTCTTTCTGGATGCAAGGTATTATCCGAATGACAGTGTCCAAATCGTGGCAGTGTTGAGTCCATACAGTTTTGAGATACCATTGTAGCTTCCTCATATGCAGTTTGGCATTGGGAAGTACTAGAATGCAAGATGCCATGAACCCCAAGGCTTGAAGGACTGACCTTGCAGTCAGCCTGGACAGTACTGATAACTGCTGGAAGTATAGGTGAAGAGTTCTTTGTTTGTCCGGGGTCAGAAAAGCCATCTGAGAAGCTGTATTCAGTCTCACACCCAGAAAGCACATGTCCTGAGAGGGTACTAGACTGGACTTTATTTCGTTCACAGAATACCCTAGGCACCTTAAAACTGCCATTACATACTGCAGATGTTGAAGTAACTTGTCTTTGTCTTGAGCAAGAATCAGGCAATCGTCCAGATAAGGATAAATTTGTATTCTGCCAGGCTCTTGGCATCGACGGTGCGAATGCACAAACCCTACACCTCCCATCTACTATAACAGGACTCTAGGGAACCCCCCCCCACCACCACAGTTCACCGTAAGGCTCCCAGGCTCTTGGCATCAACGGTGCGAATGCACAAACCCTACATCTCCCATCTACTATAACAGGACTCTAGGGAACCCCCCCCCCCACCACTGTTCACCGTAAGGCTCCCAGGCTCTTGGCATCGACGGTGCGAATGCACAAACCCTACACCTCCCATCTACTATAACAGGACTCTAGGGTACAGGAATTTACCCCAATTTGTAATGTACCTACCTGGGTAGTGTCTTGCAAGCAGGACAACAAACAGTACCTCCCAATTTTACAGGTCTTGCATCCTAGAAGGTGCTATTCTTCACCTGACCTTAATACCTACAACTGGCTGCCTCTAAGGCCCTGCAAACTCCTGGCAGGTTTTCCTGACGTCAGAGAGTTTTCAAATATCCCGCCAGTCTCCGCCATCTTAACTCCTGGACTTGCTGGTACTGTTCTGTCCTCCTGCCCGGACGCCTCTACTAAGGTACACATGCCTGAAAAACTGTCTTTTTCTGAGTTTTCAAAACCAGTTGTTTGTTTTGCATTTGAGTTGTCTCGCAGCCTCGCTAAAAGAGCGACGGACTATCCAAGGCTTTAATTGCGACGGCGTTGTCACAGACGCTAAAAGTTTCAACTACAGCTACTACCGAATACTGTATTATACTCTGCACTGTTTGTTTATGAAGGGTTGGCGTGGTTTATAAGTGCTCCAACTCTAAAACTACCACTGTCATTTAATAAGCTGAATTTACTCTGCAATCTATTCCTCTTGTAGTTACAACATTTATAGATTGTGCGACTGAGTACTCTTCTGATAACTGTAATAACTAAGGAGAATGGGAACGTAATCAAATGGCCACTAGCATATTTGCATAAACTACTGACTGTGGCATAGGCGACTATTGCTAGCATTATTACAAGTTTATTTTTGTGTAAAGTGTATGTATAGCAGTCGCATATAAGTATAAAGTACCGAGTGTGGCATAGGCGACTATTGCTAGTTTATGATAAGTTTATTCTTGTGTAGACTGAATGTACAGCAGTCGCAAGTTAAGCACGCCAATAGGTTGCATGTGTAAATGCTGATACTTCTGTTTCTTTGCTTAATCCAAAGTTACCTGGTGTACTTGTTTCTCTCTCAGTGCTTTACTTGGACTAGGATGCTAACATGCAATTTACCTATGTAACTACTGTTTTTACAAGCCTAAAGTGTAGTTTTATGTAGAAGGGTACTGCATACTCAAATCTATACCTCTCCCTTACCTACCTACCTCTATCTAACCCTGTTAGAATAGCCTGCTACTTTCACTGTCGTAACTTTTATCTAGTCCAGTGCATACAACGTGGTATTTAATTGTGGTATCTCTCCTTTCTCTCATTCTAGGAACCCCCCCCACCACCACAGTTCACCGTAAGGCTCCCAGGCTCTTGGTATCGACGGTGCGAATGCACAAACCCTACACCTCCCATCTACTATAACAGGACTCTAGGGTACAGGAATTTACCCCAATTTGTAATGTACCTACCTGGGTAGTGTCTTGCAAGCAGGACAACAAACAGTACCTCCCAATTTTACAGGTCTTTGCATCCTAGAAGGTGCTATTCTTCACCTGACCTTAATACCTACAACTGGCTGCCTCTAAGGCCCTGCAAACTCCTGGCAGGTTTTCCTGACGTCAGGGAGTTTTCAAATATCCCACCAGTCTCCGCCATCTTAACTCCTGGACTTGCTGGTACTGTTCTGTCCTCCTGCCCGGACGCCTCTACTAAGGTACACATGCCTGAAAAACTGTCTTTTTCTGAATTTTAAAAACCAGTTGTTTGTTTTGCATTTGAGTTGTCTCGCAGCCTCGCTAAAAGAGCGACGGACTATCCAAGACTTTAATTGTGACGGCGTTGTCACAGACGCTATAAGTTTTAACTACAGCTACTACCGTATACTGTATTATACTCTGCACTGTTTGTTTATGAAGGGTTGGCGTGGTTTATAAGTGCTCCAACTCTAAAACTACCACTGTCATTTAATAAGCTGAATTTACTCTGCAATCTCTTCCTCTTGTAGTTACAACATTTATAGATTGTGCGACTGAGTACTCTACTGTTAACTGTAATAACTAAGGAGAATGGGAACATAATCAAATGGCCACTAGCATATTTGCATAAACTACTGACTGTGGCATAGGCGACTATTGCTAGCATTATTACAAGTTTATTTTTGTGTAAAGTGTATGTATAGCAGTCGCATATAAGTATAAAGTACCGAGTGTGGCATAGGCGACTATTGCTAGTTTATGATAAGTTTATTCTTGTGTAGACTGAATGTACAGCAGTCGCAAGTTAAGCACGCCAATAGGTTGCACGTGTAAATGCTGATACTTCTGTTTCTTTGCTTAATCCAAAGTTACCTGGTGTACTTGTTTCTCTCTCAGTGCTTTACTTGGACTAGGATGCTAACATGCAATTTACCTATGTAACTACTGTTTTTACAAGCCTAAAGTGTAGTTTTATGTAGAAGGGTACTGCATACTCAAATCTATACCTCTCCCTTACCTACCTACCTCTATCTAACCCTGTTAGAATAGCCTGCTACTTTCACTGTCGTAACTTTTATCTAGTCCAGTGCATACAACGTGGTATTTAATTGTGGTATCTCTCCTTTCTCTCATTCTAGGAACGCCTCCCCCTACCACCACAGTTCACCGTAAGGCTCCCAGGCTCTTGGCATCGACGGTGCGAATGCACAAACCCTACACCTCCCATCTACTATAACAGGACTCTAGGGTACAGGAATTTACCCCAATTTGTAATGTACCTACCTGGGTAGTGTCTTGCAAGCAGGACAACAAACAGTACCTCCCAATTTTACAGGTCTTGCATCCTAGAAGGTGCTATTCTTCACCTGACCTTAATACCTACAACTGGCTGCCTCTAAGGCCCTGCAAACTCCTGGCAGGTTTTCCTGACGTCAGGGAGTTTTCAAATATCCCGCCAGTCTCCGCCATCTTAACTCCTGGACTTGCTGGTACTGTTCTGTCCTCCTGCCCGGACGCCTCTACTAAGGTACACATGCCTGAAAAACTGTCTTTTTCTGATTTTTAAAAACCAGTTGTTTGTTTTGCATTTGAGTTGTCTCGCAGCCTCGCTAAAAGAGCGACGGACTATCCAAGACTTTAATTGCGACGGCGTTGTCACAGACGCTATAAGTTTTAACTACAGCTACTACCGTATACTGTATTATACTCTGCACTGTTTGTTTATGAAGGGTTGGCGTGGTTTATAAGTGCTCCAACTCTAAAACTACCACTGTCATTTAATAAGCTGAATTTACTCTGCAATGTATTCCTCTTGTAGTTACAACATTTATAGAATGTGCGACTGAGTACTCTACTGTTAACTGTAATAACTAAGGAGAATGGGAACGTAATCAAATGGCCACTAGCATATTTGCATAAACTACTGACTGTGGCATAGGCGACTATTGCTAGCATTATTACAAGTTTATTTTTGTGTAAAGTGTATGTATAGCAGTCGCATATAAGTATAAAGTACCGAGTGTGGCATAGGCGACTATTGCTAGTTTATGATAAGTTTATTCTTGTGTAGACTGAATGTACAGCAGTCGCAAGTTAAGCACGCCAATAGGTTGCACGTGTAAATGCTGATACTTCTGTTCCTTTGCTTAATCCAAAGTTACCTGGTGTACTTGTTTCTCTCTCAGTGCTTTACTTGGACTAGGATGCTAACATGCAATTTACCTATGTAACTACTGTTTTTACAAGCCTAAAGTGTAGTTTTATGTAGAAGGGTACTGCATACTCAAATCTATACCTCTCCCTTACCTACCTACCTCTATCTAACCCTGTTAGAATAGCCTGCTACTTTCACTGTCGTAACTTTTATCTAGTCCAGTGCATACAACGTGGTATTTAATTGTGGTATCTCTCCTTTCTCTCATTCTAGGAACCCCTCCCCCCACCACCACAGTTCACCGTAAGGCTCCCAGGCTCTTGGCATCGACGGTGCGAATGCACAAACCCTACACCTCCCATCTACTATAACAGGACTCTAGGGTACAGGAATTTACTCCAATTTGTAATGTACCTACCTGGGTAGTGTCTTGCAAGCAGGACAACAAACAGTACCTCCCAATTTTACAGGTCTTGCATCCTAGAAGGTGCTATTCTTCACCTGACCTTAATACCTACAACTGGCTGCCTCTAAGGCCCTGCAAACTCCTGGCAGGTTTTCCTGACGTCAGGGAGTTTTCAAATATCCCGCCAGTCTCCGCCATCTTAACTCCTGGACTTGCTGGTACTGTTCTGTCCTCCTGCCCGACCTCTACTAAGGTACACATGCCTGAAAAACTGTCTTTTCTGAATTTTAAAAACCAGTTGTTTGTTTTGCATTTGAGTTGTCTCGCAGCCTCGCTAAAAGAGCGACGGACTATCCAAGACTTTAATTGTGACGGCGTTGTCACAGACGCTATAAGTTTTAACTACAGCTACTACCGTATACTGTATTATACTCTGCACTGTTTGTTTATGAAGGGTTGGCGTGGTTTATAAGTGCTCCAACTCTAAAACTACCACTGTCATTTAATAAGCTGAATTTACTCTGCAATCTCTTCCTCTTGTAGTTACAACATTTATAGATTGTGCGACTGAGTACTCTACTGTTAACTGTAATAACTAAGGAGAATGGGAACATAATCAAATGGCCACTAGCATATTTGCATAAACTACTGACTGTGGCATAGGACTATTGCTAGCATTATTACAAGTTTATTTTTGTGTAAAGTGTATGTATAGCAGTCGCATATAAGTATAAAGTACCGAGTGTGGCATAGGCGACTATTGCTAGTTTATGATAAGTTTATTCTTGTGTAGACTGAATGTACAGCAGTCGCAAGTTAAGCACGCCAATAGGTTGCGTGTAAATGCTGATACTTCTGTTTCTTTGCTTAATCCAAAGTTACCTGGTGTACTTGTTTCTCTCTCAGTGCTTTACTTGGACTAGGATGCTAACATGCAATTTACCTATGTAACTACTGTTTTACAAGCCTAAAGTGTAGTTTTATGTAGAAGGGTACTGCATACTCAAATCTATACCTCTCCTTACCTACCTACCTCTATCTAACCCTGTTAGAATAGCCTGCTACTTTCACTGTCGTAACTTTTATCTAGTCCAGTGCATACAACGTGGTATTTAATTGTGGTATCTCTCCTTTCTCTCATTCTAGGAACCCCCCCACCACCACAGTTCACCGGAAGGCTCCGAGGCTCTTGGCATCGACGGTGCGAATGCACAAACCCTACACCTCCCATCTACTATAACAGGACTCTAGGGTACAGGAATTTACCCCAATTTGTAATGTACCTACCTGGGTAGTGTCTTGCAAGCAGGACAACAAACAGTACCTCCCAATTTTACAGGTCTTGCATCCTAGAAGGTGCTATTCTTCACTTGACCTGAATACCTACAACTGGCTGCCTTTAAGGCCCTGCAAACTCCTGGCAGGTTTTCCTGACGTCAGGGAGTTTTCAAATATCCCACCAGTCTCCGCCATCTTAACTCCTGGACTTGCTGGTACTGTTCTGTCCTCCTGCCCGGACGCCTCTACTAAGGTACACATGCCTGAAAAACTGTCCTTTTTTGATTTTTAAAAAACAGTTGTTTGTTTTGCATTTGAGTTGTCTCGCAGCCTCGCTAAAAGAGCGACGGACTATCCAAGGCTTTAATTGCGACGGCGTTGTCACAGACGCTAAAAGTTTCAACTACAGCTACTACCGAATACTGTATTATACTCTGCACTGTTTGTTTATGAAGGGTTGGCGTGGTTTATAAGTGCTCCAACTCTGAAACTACCACTGTAATTTAATAAGCTGAATTTACTCTGCAATGTATTCCTCTTGTAGTTACAACATTTATAGAATGTGCGACTGAGTACTCTACTGTTAACTGTAATAACTAAGGAGAATGGGAACGTAATCAAATGGCCACTAGCATATTTGCATAAACTACTGACTGTGGCATAGGCGACTATTGCTAGCATTATTACAAGTTTATTTTTGTGTAAAGTGTATGTATAGCAGTCGCATATAAGTATAAAGTACGGAGTGTGGCATAGGCGACTATTGCTAGTTTATGATAAGTTTATTCTTGTGTAGACTGAATGTACAGCAGTCGCAAGTTAAGCACGCCAATAGGTTGCACGTGTAAATGCTGATACTTCTGTTTCTTTGCTTAATCCAAAGTTACCTGGTGTACTTGTTTCTCTCTCAGTGCTTTACTTGGACTAGGATGCTAACATGCAATTTACCTATGTAACTACTGTTTTTACAAGCCTAAAGTGTAGTTTTATGTAGAAGGGTACTGCATACTCAAATCTATACCTCTCCCTTACCTACCTACCTCTATCTAACCCTGTTAGAATAGCCTGCTACTTTCACTGTCGTAACTTTTATCTAGTCCAGTGCATACAACGTGGTATTTAATTGTGGTATCTCTCCTTTCTCTCATTCTAGGAACCCCCCCCACCACCACAGTTCACCGTAAGGCTCCCAGGCTCTTGGCATCGACGGTGCGAATGCACAAACCCTACACCTCCCATCTACTATAACAGGACTCTAGGGTACAGGAATTTACCCCAATTTGTAATGTACCTACCTGGGTAGTGTCTTGCAAGCAGGACAACAAACAGTACCTCCCAATTTTACAGGTCTTGCATCCTAGAAGGTGCTATTCTTCACCTGACCTTAATACCTACAACTGGCTGCCTCTAAGGCCCTGCAAACTCCTGGCAGGTGTATTCCCCGCTCCGCTTCGCCCTCGGCCCCACCCTGCCCCCATATCCCACCCGCCCCCAGTACCCCTAAATTTATAGATATATCTAGCCCATCCCACCCTATCTTCCTCCCTATCACGCCTGTCCTCCAATTCACAACTCCTCCCCCCTCACTCCTAGCCAACTCCCAAACTAATTAAGTGCCTCCTCCTATTTCACTCCATCCCACAAGCTACCTCCTTCTTATTCCTAGCCAACTCCCAAACTAATTAAGTGCCTCCTCCTATTTCACTCCATCCCACAAGCTACCTCCTTCTTATTACCATGGCCAAAACTATGTATTCCTTCATCTCTTCACTAATATTATTTCTTCCTATCTTGTACCTCCTATCAAGATACGAACACCAAACACTCATAGGAATTCCCCTTCCCAAGGCACATACTACCACACAGGCACACTTACCTCCTAACACAATTGTACCCTCTCTCCACCCTGCAAAAACTCTAGGTCTCAACAAAACTCATCTAACCCTTCACTACCCTAGCTTAACCAAAAATAAATCTCAACTCAAATTACTAAGCAAACTCCATAGATTCCTAGAGCACCTAAAACAATGCATTACCCAACATGGTGACATTCACCCAAATCCAGGCCCCACTACTAATCATGATTCTGTCACCTCAACATTACCCCAAGCTCCTAATAACTCCCTCCTCATCTTTCACCTCAACCTGAGAAGCATAAACAATAAGGTACATAGCCTACATGCTATAATAGCCACACACTCCCCAGATATCTTGTGCCTATCAGACACATGGCTCAAACCTGCCACAAAGGATGAAGAAATTCTCCCACCTGGCTATAATATCTTAAGGATGGATCGAATAACCAAAAGGGGCGGAGGAATAGCTGTAATGTTTAAAAACAGACTTAACATCATTAGGAACCCTCTGCATCCTCCCCAGGTCTCTAACATAGAACTTATTTCACTAAAGATTTGCATTAACACCCAAAAATGCATCAATCTTGTTGTAATCTATATCCCACCAGGGAAGAACCTTGATAACCTAGAGCAAACTCTAAGTTGGTTAGCCGCCAAATACCCTCAAGAAACCATAATACTGGGGGATTTCAATATCGACTGGTCCCTCTGCTCCACCAACCCGAATCTCCACCCAATCAATCTATATGGCTTCTCCCAAAATATTACATCTCCAACCAGAATTGGTAATATTCAGCAAAAAGAGAGCACAATTGACTGGATTCTCACCAATAAAGAACCGAACAACTATACCACTGGTACCCTACCAAATGACCTTAGTGATCACCTTGTCACTTACATTTTAAAACACAAATTTTCTTGTACCAATCCGCCCTTATACAAACTTGTTAGAAATAGAAAAAAGTTTAACCCAGAACTATTCCTTGTGGAACTAAAAGCCTGCAATTGGTCAATCCTAAACTCTCTACCCCTAGCCGAGAGTGTCTCATACTTTAATGACACTTTCTTAAACATTCTCAACTCTCATGCCCCAAATCGGCAAATTAGAACCAAAGACCGCATAGCTCCCTGGTTAACAAAAGAAACCAAAACGAAAATTAAACTCCGTGACCAGGCTTGGCACAAATGGAGAGCTACCAAAACCCCCCTAGACCGTATTTTATTTCAACAACTAAGAAACTCAACAAAATCGGATATAACTCGAGACAAAAAACAATATTACAGTCACCTCCAGGACAAATACCAGACTAACCCAAAAAAGTTCTAGGCGGGTTTTAATAACCTCCTCCATCCTGGGAAATCAACTACACCAACCCCTGATAATCTCACTGGTCAAGAATCAGAGGTAGTAGCCAACACCTTTAACACTTTCTTTACTGAGACCATCCAGTCCTTAGCCAATCATCTACCTTCCTCTTCCCCCTCCTTAACTCTTCTTGATGACACACCTCCTCTCTCCTTCAACTTACAACCAGTTTCTACCTCCTATATCCGTACCCTATTAAAAAAACTGAAGCCGTCCACCCTAGCGGCCGATCGCCTCCCAGCGGAATACCTACAAATATCGGCTGATGTCATTGCCTATCCTATATCAATCCTGATTAATAGATCATTAACTGAGGCTACAATCCCCCCTACTTGGAAAATATCATATATTATTCCACTTCATAAGGGAGGTTCCTCCACAGAAATATCTAACTATCGACCCATTGCAATATTGTCTCCAATAGCTAAAATAATGGAATGGTGCGTTCACAAACAACTCCTACACTACCTCACCCTCAATAATCTCCTGTCCTCAACCCAGCATGGCTTCCGCTCCCACCACAGTACAACCACTGCCCTCCTCTCCTTTGTCGACTCAGTCAATAATAACCGTAACAAAAAACTAACATCTTCTGCTCTCTTCCTCGACCTATCAAAAGCTTTCGATATGGTTAATCACCAGCTATTACTACACACCCTACAAGCCCTCTATCTTGACAAACTAGCCCTACGCTGGTTTAAGGATTACCTCACTGGCAGGCAGCAAGCAGTCCGATGGCAAAATAGTCTATCTCACCTGCTCTCTAACAACATTGGTGTTCCACAGGGCTCCATACTTGGTCCCCTTCTTTTCTCTGTTTTTATAAATGATCTCCACACAGTCATCCCCAGAGCCACCTGCATTCAATATGCAGATGACTCAACCCTGATCTGTTCTGATCGGTCTCTTCAGAATCTCCAAGCAGCCACCCAACAATGTTTCGCTAAAGTTGAAAAATGGTTCTCCGAGCGGAAACTCATACTCAACCCGACAAAAACCAAGCTACTTCTATTTTCTCCCACATCCACCAATCCACTGACCCAAGAACCCCCCCCTGATAACCCAAGGACCTTCTTTGTGGAATCATTTAATGGCACCATCATTGAGCCCGTCCCCTGTACCAAACTATTAGGTGTCATTATTGACCACAAGCTTAAATTCGACATGCACCTTGCCCAAACCATAAAGTCAGTTAACAAGAAACTTGGCTCCATGTACAGAATAAAGAACTTTCTCACTCCTCATGCCAAATTAACTATCGCTCGAACCCAACTCCTTTCCACCTTACTATATGCCTCTCCGATACTATCATTCCTCAACAAACGTGAGCTTAATAACCTCTCTACCACCTACCATCATATTGCCAGATTTGTAACAGGCACACCCTATCGTACCCACCACTGCCTCAACCTCAAGAAACTAGGCTGGCTGGAACTACCCAATCTTCTTAAACTAAACCAACTCACCGAAGCATTCAAAATGATTAATCAACCAGAGAAAACCCCCTCGCTGAGCACAATCCTGACCCCCTACACCAACTTAAGTTGCCTTCGATCCTCAAACAGTACTCTGATACTAACCATCAAATCTAATAACAAGGGCGGCGATGCTCTTTTTGCTAACTCCATTGGAAAGCTATGGAATTCCCTTCCCAACAACCTTAGGCTCATGACCTCACTCAATCTATTCAAAACTAATCTCAGAGAATTTCTTAAGTCTCAGTGGTTATGCCCATGTTCCAACCCTGACTAATCCCAATAGGTCTATCTGTACCTAATCTCTCTTCTGCCTCTCAAGCTTACCTAGTACTTTTCTATCCTCCACATGCATCTATATCATTTGATCATCTTATAAAATCCCTACCCAACTATCAGCTTGGATATTTAAAATGCTATTTATCCGTGTATTATTATATTATGTAGTTTATTTTAGATAACTGTTTAGTGATACTACTGTTAAATTTGGGAGCTTTTCTCCCCGGGCCTCTACTGAAAAAGGACATGTATCCAGCTAGACTAGCCCAGTCAACAAATGTAAAATAAAATAAAATAAAATAAATAAATATTCCCCTCTGTCTGAAGAAAGCTATTACAGGAGCCAGAACTTTTGTGAACACCCTGGGCGCAGTAGATAAACCAAAGGGCAATGCAGAGAACTGATAATGAGAAGTACCAGCCCGAAATCACAGGAATCTCCTGCAGCTGGGCCTGATAGGAATGTGAAGATAGGCCTCTTTGAGATCCAGGGTTACCATCCAGTGATCTTTGCCTAGCATAGGCAGAAGTTGTTGTAATGTTAACATCTTGAACTTTGGAATGTCTAGGTAGGTATTGAGAATGGACAAATCCAGAATTGGCCTCCAAGTGTTTCCTTTCTTTGGCACTAGGAATAGACTGGAATAAAACCCTAGGCCTACTTCTGACGGAGGTACCACCTGGATAGCTCCCATCTGTAAAAGCAAAGAAATTTGCTCCTGAGCCTCCAGCCTTTGCTGAGGAGGCACATCCGGCATGCCTTTGAAAGGAGGAAAAGTGTGAAAGTAAAACTTGTAACCTTGATTTATTATTTCCAACACCCATTTGTCCTGGGTGACCAAATGCCAGTTTTGTTTGAAAAGTGCCAACTTTCCTCCTAGAGGAGCTGCCAGAAAAGAAGGATCTGGCAGCTGAAGATACAGGTCATTGGGTCTGTTTACGAAAAGGCTGACCCCTGCCCTCACCAGAAGACTGTGCAGGAGAACTCCAAGTCCTAGGTCTAAAAGAACCCTGAGCGTGAGCCCTGCCTCTACCACATCTAGACCTGCCCTTAGACTGAAAATCCGAAGAAGGGTAGGACCATCCTCTAGCAGGTCAATTCCTGCTAAACTTAGGGGGCTGCACCTGCAAAAAATCCTTGACAGTCTTGCATAGACTTAGCTTTATCTTCCATCTTTTTCAAAACTGACTCCACAGGAGAACCAAAAAGAACTTCAGATTGAAGAGGAGCATCCAAAATCCGAGCTTTAACATGCTCTGACAAATTTTGATCCTTAGGCCAGGCATGTCTACGAATAACTGAACCAGTAGCAGCCACCCTGGAAGAAGCCTGAAGAGCATCAAAACCACACTGCAAAGAATGTTTTCCAACTTGATCTGAAGCATGAACCAACTCCTGCAATTCCTTACACTCTATACCCTCAGATAAAGCATCCACCTTAGATTTCAATTGGCCTAACAAAAAGTTCTGATACTTCAGCATATGAAACTGGCAATTTAAAGCCCTCATCGCCAACATAGAAGAGGTGTACACTTTTTTCCCCCACCTATCCAACGCTCTAGAATCTTTATCCAAAGGAACTGGATTCTTAACCACAGAAGCCCTGACACCCTTCGGCCCTTGAATAATAGTTTCCAGGTCAGCTCTAGGACTCTTATACAAATATTTATGTGCTTCTGGAACTCTGTAATATCTGTCTGGCTTGACAGGGGCAGGGGGTAAAGAATCAGGATTAAGTGAAGCTTCAGAAAAAACATCCTGAACAATATCTAAGACAGGGGGAATAGCCAAAGGCCTATGTTGTGGTAAAAAAAATTCCCTAAGCCTTTTTCGAGAATCTGAAAAATCCTGACCTTCCCACTTGAAATGTTCCCTCATGGAATGTAAAGTTTCAGAAAAGGAAAAATCCTCTGGAGGAGAAGCAGAAGGACAGGAATCCTCTGCATCCGAATCTGAATAGGGAGGGTAATCCTGTATATCCTCAGCTGAGGACTCAGAGTAGTCTGAAGAATGCTCCATTCCCTCTAAATCTGTCTCCACCCTAGGCCTCTTCTCTGGGGGGGGGCAAAGATCCCCTGATCAAAGTAATCAAATCCTCTGCCATTTTCAACATATGTTTTTTAGGAACAGAAGCTGAAGAACTAGGGCTACGGCCAGTACCAGTAAGACCAGGTTTAGCCTTAGCATGGCCTTTAGCCACTGAGGTAGAAGGCCTAATAACCTTTTGTAAGGATGGAACTACAGATACCTGAGAAGCACCCTCGGCCTGGCCTAACTCCTGAGAGGCCAACTCCTGCAAAAGTAAAGGTTCCCCCTGGGATTCAGCCGAGACCTCGGCCGGATCTACAGATTCAACCGGAGGTTCCATAGAACCGGCGTCCGCAACGGACGACTCATCCGGTTTAGACCTTAAAGATTTATCTTTACGTTTTTTAGCGGTAGCGGGCGTCGGAGGATCCGACAGCATGTTGTAGTTACACCGCTTACCGAAAACAAGCCTGGCACAGTCTAATCTTCGTTTAATGGTGCGCTTATTAAATCTAGCGCAAAAGTGACACCCGACTACGTCGTGTTCAGGCCCCAAGCAAGGAATACAGAGAGAATGATAGTCCCTATGAGGTATCTGTTTCCCACAAGAAATACAATTATTAACTTTTTCTGACATCCGGATTAACTGAGGCAAGAAAAGACAAAAAATTTCCCCAACGGGGTACTTAGCCCAACTTGGTCTTTGGTCTGAAACTCGATAATTGAAAATTTCAGAACGCCGAATGGCACTAGCAAACGCTGATGCTGCTTCGGACCACGCGGCAAGAAAGACTGAGGATATGGCGTCGGTCATGCGCTTAAGTACTACTACGTACTGACGTCAGCTCCGGGCGTCCATGACCGACGCCAGCCTAACTCTTTGGTATTCGGGTCGACCGAGGACAGCGGACTACCCACAGGTTATGACTGCAGCAATGTGAGACGAAGAACATCTAACACTTCACATAAATGATACATAATGAGGCACTTTTCTGAAATTTCTTGTGGGATTGGAGTTAACTCTTCATTTAAGAAGCAAGATAAGTAAACTGACTGGAAAACTGCTGCCACATCAACAAATGGATAACTAAAGATTCAAAGAGAAAGACAAAAAAAGTTGTTTATGGTCCTTTAAGAATATATACAGTACATTTTTATGCCTGCTTTTTAACGGGTAGTAATTTTTAAAACAATTCTGATTATACTATTTTTGATAAAGTGTATTTTAATAATTTAAATACTTTGATCATTGGTCTACTCATCACAAAGTTACACCAATTTATTACTATTTTGCACTAATTAATTAGATATAAGGGCCAAACTCAGAAAGGCTTCTTGAAGGTGTACATCTCATGGTAACCTTTCTGTATTCAGAGACAGCCCTACCACAATGCCTTAGCAAAAAGACATGCAGCACCACAATGAGCTGTCTCCATGGCCATGTTACATGCTAATGAGGCGCATGCTAATGCTAACTAGCCATGTGGTCTACCCTGGAACTGCCTGGAGTAAGTTATTAACTTAGCCAAGTGATTCAGAGAATTGTTCGGCTGCATAAATTAACAGCACCACTACTGACTGCTCATGTTATTAAACATAACCAAAAGTTCATATTCATCCATCATGACACATGTAAGTGCTGGGGAGTTCAGAGAAGCTGTAGTGGTGTGTGTGTGTGTGTGTGTGTGTGTGTGTGTGTGTGTGTGTGTGTGTGTGTGTGTGTGTGTGTGTACAGGGTACAGGGTGTGAGTCTGTCTTAGTGCCTTTAGATCACATATTTTCTCTGGTGTCTAGTTTTCCCACCCCACCTCCCAGACCATGTCATCTTTCTTCTTGTATTTATGCATCTTTTGGCAGAGGTGTGTGTGTGTGTGTGTGTGTGTGTGTGTGTGTGTGTGTGTGTGTGTGTGTGTGTGTGAATGTCTGTTGTGAGCATTGTGAGCATATGTATGTGATTTGAGCGTTATCATCCCTCAACACTCCCCTAGACTAATGAGCATATCCTGCAAAAATGGGGGTGGACAACTGGACACAGAGGATAATTCCAACAATTGTGCCTTAATGGCACAACAAAATAAGTGGGTCAGGGAACCACTAGGCAACATAAATAACTTGAACAATTATGACTTATCAGCACTTAGAAAATCCATTGGTCGGGGGTGGGGGTACAGTTGACACCAGAGAAACCTCTGCCAAAAGATGCATAAATACAAGAAGAAAGATGACATGGTCTGGGAGGTGGGGTGGGAAAACTAGACACCAGAGAAAAATATGTGATCTAAAGGCACTAAGACAGACTCACACCCTGTACCCTCCTACTTCACTGACAGGATGTTAGTCCTATGTACCACCACTAGATACTAGGTATACTTGGCTTCAGTACAAAACTTGGAAAAACCCTAGCTGAACCAGAGAGATTATTTAAAATATTATCAGGACTCAATCAAAACTTAATAAATCAGCAGATGTAGCATCAAGATGCATTCTACAAACATGGAGAAGAGTGAAACTGTAATGCTTGGTATTACGGACATTCAACTGAAAAAATATTGTGCCATTGTGAAGATCTATGAACTACATGCACTATAAATACTTCTGTCTGTCACTGGCCAGTAAGGGACAAAAACATGGAGAGACACATCAGGGATGTTCTGTTGGTATGTGAGATGTTTGTGTTATGGAGGGAGGGAGGGGGAGAGAGAGAGACAGAGAGCACGACAGCGAGTGTGTGAGAGAGAGAGAGACACACACACAGACAGCAAGAGAGTGAAAGAGTCTGTTTGAATCTGTGAATGAGGATGCATGGTCCTCCAATGTTAAATACCACAGGATATTGCTGATCTTCATTTGCAGTAGATAAGACAATTTAGAGACACACAAATTAAATGACAATGAGGCCTTTCTTCATTGTGGCTACAGTGCTTCTGAATCACAAAATACCACATTGTGGAAACAGCCCCTTGTCACTACAGCCCTAACCGTGTGAGCAGGGATTCTTTCTGAATCCTTGGGAACATGTTTAAATATAAAGCATTTTCAACACAGTGGTTCAGTAACATAATTTAGGTTTCTTATACCTTTAACATCCTAATTAGTAAAATTTTTTATTTGCTTACATAATTCTGCTTCCTTGCATTTGTTATTATTAAAAACTGAAAGAATGAGGCTAACATTTTTAATAGAAACTAACTTGCGAGAGCCACAGGGACAACTATAAATGATGTAAGGTTATTTACATGCTTTTTGTGTGTGTTCCAGTGCTCAAGCAACATTCTGCCTTCATGGAGACAATGTGCATCTCTAAAGTTTAACTAAGCTTACATCCAGTTCACAATGTAGCAGAGTTCTCTTGCATCCCAGTGATATAAAGGGATAAAAATCCTGACTACATCCCAAGTGACCCAAGTTCAATTAACAGCTAGGAAATGTGACAGAGCTGGCAGGGAGGATGGGCATATCTATCCTGGGGAGGAGGGAACAGAGTTAGTTGTAGGCTGTAGCAGCTATTTGGAGGAAGGGGTCAGGCATGCAACCTGAGCAGGGTGTGTATGTGGTCCACCAAGCGACCTTTGGGTGGTAACTTTCAGTTAACAAGTACATGGGAGTGTGCACTTGCACAGGCAAAGGTGCTCTGGACTTCCACAGTGATATGGGTCTTTTCTTGTGCTTCTCCAGTGAGTGGAAGGAAGTGGTTAGGCAAATAAATAAAATGTTGTCAATGACAGAATGCTATTGAGGACACAAGCAACTCTCATGGCTGCCTAAATGACATCCCCCCACCAGATGGTTTTCATCCTAGTGGATCAGAAATTGATACCTTTAGTAAGGAATGTATGGGCTCGAATCTGAATGGAGAGGCTTGATGGTCAGCAGGTGTTAGTGCAAAAAACATAAAGGAAAAAATGTTGCGGAATTCTCAGAAGATATTTTAAGAAGCATGAACTTTATTTTGGTAATATATTTTAAATGGTTTTATTTATGGAATAATTTAAACTTAAACCCTTAGCTCTGAAGTGTCCTGCAAATACTCACAGGATCCCTTGTTGATATGCATCGAGATAACATAGTAAAGTTGCAAATCACTAAACATTGCTCACAGGCACAAAAATAGTTTATCAAGCCCTTTAAAGATGGCATTCTTGGTATGCAGAAAAGCACTTTCCATATCCGATTTAATGATGTAAAAGTAGCACACACTTTAGCAGGACACACACTGAAGTGCTGTCTATGTACAATGATACAAGTACAGTGTTCAGACTCACAGACCAGTTTTCAGTGTGAGGGGTATACAACAGGGTACAGTCCCAAGCTTCTTTTCATACTGATGACAACCTACATCAGAAAAACTGGTCAGTGGTATCCACATAGCTCCTGTACACATATGATGTAACACTACAGGCAGACTCGGAACTTCAGCAAATGATAGAAGACTGAAATGCAACAGTGAAGGTGCATGGCATGAAACTAAGTACAGACAAGACATTGCTCATGTTTGTAAAAGAGGGAAATCAGAAGAAGCTGAGAATTGAGGAAGAAGGGAAAATAATGGACCAGGTTGCCTACTTCAGGTATCTGAGAGGTATGGTTGAGTAAAAGGGAAGCTTGAATGAGGAGGTCAAGGCTAGAAACAGAGATTCTAAAGTCAACTTGCACAAAGTGCCATGGGTAGTGCATGACAAAAAAATCCCAAAGAGGCTGAAAAGTAAGATGTACAAAGTAGTGGTGCTATCAGTGCTGCTGTATGGCTCAGAAACATGGAAAGTGAAAGCACAGTAACTGCAGAATGTTGAGGTGATGGAGATGAAGTATATAATACAGGAGGAGGTTGTACACTATGGAAGGAAGGAACTAAAGAAATCAGAGAGAAAAACAAAGTAGCCACAGTAGCAGATAAGTTCAAATACAGCAGAAGACAGCAGAATTATAATAATGAAGTCATGTGCAGGAAAGCAGAAGGTGATCTGGTAAAGAAGATTTGGGAGAGCTAGGAAGATAGCAAGCAGAGATGAAGATGACCAACCAAGAGATGAATGGACTTCATGACAGAAGACCTGCGACAGGCAAGCATGACGTCTGAAGAAGGTACTAGAGTGGCTCTGAATAAATAAAGGCAATGATAGTTAATGCAACACCCTGACTCCAAGTAATGTGGGAAAAGGGAGTTGATGATGGTGATGATGAAGATGATGATGAGCTAAATTGATGTTACTGAAGAAGGGAAAAGGAAGAAATACTGAATGCACTAAGAACAAAATGGTGAATAATAGGTAACTCTGTCAGAGAGACAGAAAGCCTTATTTCAGTTGTTGGAGTAAATAATTTGTATTGAATTCAAAGGTACAAGGTGCACTTTAGTACTCATATTTGTATTTTCCCACTATTTCCTCAAATGTTAACATTACTATTCAGATTACATATAACTGATGCCTAGGGTTTGTAAACTATAATCAAGCTTTAAAAATAAGAAAACAAATGCTTCTTATTACTGGTTCAGAACCAGGAAATAATATTAAAAAAGCATAAAAAATTGAAAATTAAATTATTATTTTAACTTAATATCACAATCAACATATAGCAATATAATATAAAGCAAACATGTTACTGAGTAATAAGTAATATGTTTTCATAAATTAGCATCATTTTTATTATGATAAATCATTTATTAGCCTTAGCTAATACACACACACACAACTTTGAATTAATGACAAAAGATGTGGAGACTATGTAACAGATACTAAGTAATAAACATATAACCCTATTTCATGGTTGAAGTAAATAATATTGAGTATACATGTGCTATGAGGGACTATTGTGATAATTACCAAGATTCAAAAACATTTTATGTATTGTTTTTACCTCATTTCCTTTTCTCTAGAACATGCCCTTAATACAAGTATTTAATATTTTATCTTGTTAAATCATGTATGGCATGCTTACTGTTTTAATTTAGGTCTAAGAAAGGTGGATATTGTCAAGGTGTGGATGCTTTGACACTCTTGTGAATCACACAAGATAAACTATAAGATAAGGAAGAGAACCTATGTGTTTGTTTAGACATGATCCAAAAACCTCTCTCTTTGCAGCAGTAGCATCAAAGGCAAGTACTACTGTAGTTAGGTATACAGAAAAATTTGGTTAGCTTAATGGGTAGTTTGATGAGATCTTCATAATCAGACTTGCAACTTTGGGATTCCATTTGGGGGAAATTTGTTTTGCATTAAGCAGTTAATAGTTTCTCTCTCTTTTTTTTTTTTGACCATGTATCTTTCAGCAGAGTCAGTGGCAGAACACGTAGCACACTAATCTTTGGTGCAGAAGGCTGTGGATTATTTTCCCACACTAGGTAGAGTGAAGTGCTGACAATGCAGTGCAGCATAAAGGAGTTGCTGAATGTGTCATCCTTCGGATGAGACATTAAACTGGAGTCCCATCTACTTGAGTTGGTAGTAGCTGAAATGGATGCAAAAGATCCCATGGCATGTACTGAAAAGAGGAGGGGAAGTTCCTCAATGCCCTCTACAAATTTCCCCCAGTAGTATCAATACCATCTCCGGTCTCCCCTGAAAACAGGCTTCTAGCCTAATGGGACTAACCCAGACAACAAAAGGATTTATAAATACATAAAAATAAAAAAGCTATTAACTTTAAATTTTTTATTATATAAAGATATACAAGTATGAAATGCATGTTATGATTAATGTGTGCTACTATCATTGAATGTTTCAAAGAAAACAAAATGAGCACTCTAACAACATAAACAGCATTGACAGTTATATGTTTAATGGATTAAAAGTAGGTTAAGAAAGAACAGAACTATTTCAATATCTTATAACAAGACATATATTGTATTTCTATGAGATTCACATGTATGAAAGATGAACCATACAGAAATTTGAATTTAATAACTATTCAATTTCATTACTTTTTTTCTTTTAAAGAGAAAACAAGAGAGATTATTATTTTGCAGTGAAACAGACAATTACACCTAAGACTATATATTCATATAGTATCACCAAGAGAATATTTGCAATTGTAATAGCTATCAGGGTGGTAGACTCTGCATTAGCTAATGTGTATTGGATGCCAATATGTGAAGCAAAAGGTGTTAAAATGGGCATTTTATTTGGTAATTAGAAGGGTAATGTAATCCTAGGATGTGACTTTAACTGTATACAAAACAAAGAAGATTCTAGTGGTTTCATCAAGCACTGATGAAGTCTCTGTAGTATTTAAAAAAGAAAGTGTTTACCCTTACTGGCCCATTGTTTTAATAAAGTAATTTTCTATTCTAAGCTCATATCCAAGTGTGCTTTTCATGTATTCTAAATCTAAAACTATATATATAATGTTCTTATGTCTTTGAAACCTAAACATGTACTAAGAGAATTTATATTTCTAACAATTTGTGTTCTAAAATTTATTATACTAAAGTTGTGTCATGTCCTTTGCTGACCATATTGCTTATGATATTATAGTAAATCGGTTGCTAATCACAAAAATATCAATAGCTAATATAATCCATTCATATATTATTACATTTCAAGAATTTTAAAGATCGGATAAATCAAGAATTGAAATCCATCTCTCAGTGTGTGATAATGGAGAGGGAAATTATGTTATGTTATGGGATTCGCTTTAAGTATATCTATATCACAAGAAATATTTCTTGGTGTTGTAACAAAAGACTGGAATAAATATTTGATTAAAACAGAATAAGACATAAATGTTGTTACACTAAAAAGTCTAAAAGGAGAAAACATATATTTAAAGTTAGATAAAAAATAAAACACAAAACAGCAATAAATTTAGAAAAGGTGAAATTACATTCACATTCCATAAATACATACCGTTTTACAAAGACTGGTAACTAGATCAAGTGAAATAGATGGTATTCAGATTCAGAGAAGTCATACAATTTCAACAGACATTATAGATATTTAAATACAGTAAATTGCTGAATGAAAATATAAAAATTCTTCTTAATACCTATATCTATTTCAAGAATGAACAAGGCAAAGCTTCAGGAATGGATAACTATGAAAATATACATGAATATGTGTGTAAAATGTATTTAATGTTTTCAGAATTAATCCCTCTTTCTTGGAGGGATGCACTAACTATCCCAATATTAAATCTAGATGACGATCCAATCATATGGTCTGCTAAAAGTCCAATTTCATTAATAAATACAGATTATAAAATCTTTGTGACAGTCTTGTCCAATACGTTCAAAATAACACTGCCTTCTTTGAGGGATGATGACCAAACATTATGCAAAATTGATAGGTAAACACAAGAAAATATTAAAATAATATTGACATTAACTAAAGAAACATTAATAATCAAGATCTATTAGTTATTAGTCTATATACTGAGAAAGTTTTAGGCCCTTTAAATTGCCAAGACTTGGTCAGGAAATCTCATATAATAGAACAATTTTATATAAACTCATCATTTTTGTTAAAACAGGGACATATACTTCACAATCAATAAAGATAACAAACGGAACTAAGTAGGATTTTTCTTGTCTAGAATTCTTATTTTCTCTTATACTGGAACTGTTAGCAAACTCTATAAAACACAATGAGAAAATGATGTGGTGTTAACACTAACAATGCATCTGCAATATATTTCACTAATATATTACAAAACAACCATTGAAAGAATATCCAAACTTAAATTTAACGATAATAAGACAATCACAGTATTAATAAAACTGCAGATCAAGCTTGCAAATAAGTACAAATTTAACTGAAATAACAAATGATTATTGGTCACAATAGCCATGAAAATAAGGCTGTAAGACCAAGGCAAAATGGGATCTTTCCCTGGTTTCAGTACAGACAAAATCCCAGCCTTACTTCAGGAAGGAGGTAGTGATTGTGTCTGTAGTAGTTCATTCACAATATCTATCAATTTGTTCTTCACAAAGTCTCCCCCCACTAGGTATGTCTCTAAGGTGATACCATCTGGAGCACAGTCTTTCCCCTTAGGGCATTTGTTCAAAATCCTGCTTAACTACTGCATTGAAATGGGGTTAATAAATCTATCTACTTGCTCTGGGGGTGGGAGTATCTGCATTAAGTTGATCATGTCCAGTCTTCTGTTCTCCAAATAATAATTCTGAAAAGCAGATAAAAATCACTTCTAGGTGCTTAGATAATTGGTTGCTCCTCTTCTCTCTCACAGTACTTATTTATTTTACATTTGTTAACCTGTAAAGTCCAACTGGACACATGTCCTTTTTCAGCGGAGGCCTGGGTTGAAAAGCTCCATGTACAGAGTAAAATATTACACTAGACACTTGGAATACAGTTGAATTACACGCATGCATATATAACATACAGACATTTTTATGTCTATTAATAATCCTGTTGAAAAATAATCCCTTACAAAGACAGAGTTTAAACATCAAACACTTCAGAGTAATTGGGTTATATATACAGTATAATAATGCAGGTAGGATGAGATATGTGTTGATGACAGAACAGACAGGAAGAGTTCTGAGTAGAAAGGAGAGGGGAGAGGGGATAGGTAGTAGGTGGCAAAGGTCAAGTTAGGGTAAGTAGGAAAGTTGTAGACATGCCGAGGATGAAGAATAAAGCTAAGGGCGTTAGTGGTGTTAGTAATGGAAGGTGGGATGTGTAGGAAGTCAGTTGGATTAAGGAAAGAAAGAGAACACTTAGTGGGAGAAGGAGAGAGACGTGAGAGAGGAAGTATGACTGGAGTAGTAGAGGAAAAGGTGAGGTAGTTGGGTGGGAAGAGTGAATAGAGGGGGAGAGAGATGTATTAGTATGCTGAAAGTACTAATTACATATGAGTCAGGGTTGATGCAGTTACATAGCCACAGATGTTGTAGATGGGATTTTATGGCTTTTTTGTAGGGGGTGAGGGTAGTTATTGCTGTGATGCTGGGAGGAAGGTTGTTCTACTGCTTAGCAACAGAGTTGCTGTAGAGGGAAGTGCCAGCAGAGTTATTGGCTTTGGTTATTTCTAGTAGGCGTTTCTGATTTGATTGCAAAACTCTAGCTTTGGCACTTGGTTGAAGTAGGTTTTGTAGAGCAGGGATTTTGTCAGGGGAGTGAAAAAGTTTGTGGGTTGTTATAAAGAATGAGGTTGAGAAGTTCCAGCCAACCAAGAGTTTTTGGAGGAGTGCAATGATGGGTTCTGTGGGGCATATTTGTTGCAAATTTGGCAATTTTATTATAGCAGGTTTGAAGAATGACAAGGTCTGATTTTCTGAGATTGGTGAATACTGGCAATGCATATAAGAGTGTGGAAATAAGGTGGATAAGTGCAATGGTAACTCGAGTGAAGTCAGTTAGGAACTGTTTGTTCCTGTATAGCATTGCAAGTTTTTTTATGCACTTTCTTTACGGTGGTGGATATGTGCATGTCAAATTTCAATTGGCTGTCTATAATAACTGCTAGTAGTTTTGTGTGGTTAACTGGTGATATGATTGTGGCATTAAATACCCATCTTTCTGTCCTGTTCTGCCTGAACCTAATAGCTTGGGTTTTTGTGTTTTGGTAAAGTTACCACAACATTATTTTGCTATACATTTAGTTTTAAACTCTCTATTTTATCAAAACTTGCAAGTCTAATGCCCCTTTCATTCTCATTAAACTGAGCATCAAAAAGTCTCTTAACCCTAGACCTGCATCAATTTGGCTTCCTCAAAGGAAGGTCCTGCCTTTCTAAATGCATTAACTTACTTGAAAAAGTAACCAAAGCAGTGAACAGTGGTTATGCAGTACATGCAGCACATCTGGACCTGGCCAAGACCTTTGACTGTATTCCCCCATGCTGGCATTACTGACAGACTTCCAGATCTGAATATAAACACTTATGTTGTATGGTTCATGTCTAACTGCTTAACCGACAGAACCCATGTGGTTACAGTCACAGAACTTCTGAAAGTAAAAAGAAGTTCCCAGTGGTGTACCACAACATTTAGCGTTGGACCCTCTCCTAAATTGCAAATGCATCTCAGCCCTTCAGGCTAAAATGATTATCTGCTTTTGGAGTCTACTATGAATTGGCTGTTATTCACTCTTCTACTAACTCACAATTGTTCCAATGGACTCGCATTAAATGTGAAAAAATACAACAAACTTAATTTTGGTAAACAAAGCATTTTCACATGCAATATAGGTGACACATCCCTAAAATCAGATATTGTCATAAGGAATCTAGGCACTCTTGTTGATAATCCCTCATCATCTGACCATGTCTCTTTAGTAGTTCAAAAAGCCTTTTATCTGACTCATCTAATTTTCAAAGACATCTCCACTAGATCTACAGAAATCGTAATTCCCCTTTACTCATCTCATTGGACCCATTACTAAATATACTGCATTTTCTGGCATTTATTTGTTTAAACATACCACTCAACAACAGAGATGTCAAAGTTATGAAAAGATCATTTATGAGGATTTACAGCAGTTCTCACTCTGTATTCAGTCTCTTACAGATTCTTCCATAGCTATATGAATTTAGCCTTTCAAACCCTTTTTGACCTCTTACAGAACAAATTGTACCTCAAATACTCAGTTAAAGGCTCTAAATCTTCATCATCAGATAAGTAGAACACATCAGCAAGATTGCTTTATATCCTAATGTGTCCCTCACTTCTAGAGCAAACTTCATTACATGCCAAGCAGAGTAGCACTCCCACTACCTTCAAGATTAACCTAGACAATTGGATGGGAAGCCTCAAATTCTCCCCCGGTTTATGTTGTCTTGCCTCCTTGAAGCCGGAGGTAACTTTTCAATAGGGTTTTTTGGCTAAGCTTGAAATGGTCAGAATTCCAAATCCTGATAATCATGTCTAAATGGGTATCCTCTACATGGTATTTAAAATGAATTGCTCTGGAATTAGCTGAAGCATTACATTTCAGTAACCTTATTAATAAGCAATGTAGAAAGCTGTAGAGCAAGTGAAACTACTTTGGTGCTTCCTCAAGCCACATTTATATCTCACAAAAATACAGCATGGTTGCAATGTACAGATATTTTTTCTGATACACTTAATAAAAGGTTTCAGATAAGACTTGGAATGCAGGACACAAGTCTTATCAAATGCCTTTCATCTATACTACACCAACCTAATATACCCTAAAGCATAAACAAACCTGTAACTTATTCGTGATTTGTATACACTATACAGTCTGTGACAGTAACCTTAGGTTTTTGAATTTTTTATGCCAGTACGCCACAGTACTACTCCACTGGTTATCTTAAGTTCCTTAATACAAAACTTTCCTTCTAACCAAAATAAGTTGCTTGAAAAGTTAAAAATTCTGCTCTATCCCTTCTAATCGCCCCTAAAATTTGTGATTTTTGGGAGAAAAGTTGGTGGACTGCAATTAATAAATAATGGCAATAATTGCAGATATAGACTTATTTTACTTCAGAACATGCATGTTAATTCACATTCTCTTATTCTGTCAATTTCTCAAGTTAATAATGCAAACACATTAAAAAAAAGCGTCTCTACTTCTGTATTTGTCCCTTCTGGAGGTAAGAGGTTGAGAGTTATCCTATCAGAATCTCACTTAGCAGACCTCTACATAGATTAAGAATTGACATTGTGCCCATCTTTACCCATAGTCTAGAGCATTACTTCTCACAATGTGGAACAAATGAATAAGATGCAGAAAACTTATTTAACATTTACCACTTCAGTTAGGAAGCTCACAGTATGGTTAAAAGGAATTTTTAACACTTAAAATGTTGAACATTTTTCACAAATTTGGTGGACTCAGTTCCACCCCCTCTGTCAAGAAGCAGTAAGGATATGCAAATGAGTTACACCAAAAGAATGCTTTCTGATTTCCAGTAACATTTCTAAGGAGTCCGTTTCTGTATCAAATAAACTAAGTTGCTGCCGACTGATGCCTTGCCAGTGGTCCCTCAACCTGTCAGTAGTGCAGAAGCTACTGAATCAGCGGGAGAAGCCTTGCTGTAACCTATTTGCATATTGAACTAATACTAGCTGCAGAAATGTACTTTCCCTTATCCCTTCTCTGAGGCGAACAGTCCAAGGAGTCTGTCATCTCACAATTGATCCTAGGACTCTTTTACACTTCCCCCCATTTCCACATTTCTCTTTATTCTGAAGTTCATACGGAAAGAGAAGCAGAACAAGTCCAAGGTTATTTTCATAGTTCCACTGTGGTCTCAACATATGGGGTTTCCTCTGCTATGTCTCATCTTCTAGAGAAGCCTGTGCATCTGAGGCCCTTCTCATGCATTCTTCTAGCAAACCTGTTCTGGAACTCCACTGCCTTTTCCAACTGCATGGTTCCTCTGGTTCCAGTAATGGTCAAGAACTCTTCAAACCTTACCTGGGTAGTCGAGATATTTACCTCTGCTCACAGGCCTAATGCTAGGAAAACATACAGTAGTGCATGGATGTGTTTCTCTATACAAACTATTTCAAAACATCTGACTCCTTTTACAGCTTCAGCTGGTGTCAGGCTATCATTCTCAGTTCTTTGGTGTAGGCTTAAGTTATTCCAGTATAAAGGGACACTATGCTGTGATGCCATTTCTAATTTTCATTAAGACTAAAACACTTTGTCACCAGCATTCATGAAAACATGCAAGTCCTTTTTAATAGCTGCTTTCCTTTTTAATCTCCTGTCAAGGATCTTGTCTCTCCTTGGGATTTGTTCTTCATAGGTTCATAGGTAAGTACTAGGCTAGCTGCCCTAGCCAGAATGGCCAATTTCTCTTTTTGCGCTCGAAATAACGTAACCCATTTGATTATAGATACGGCTTACCCACTCCATGGTTGATAATATATATTAACCCTAATGCGAATAACTGAGATCATACAATAGATAATTTGAGGAGACCTATTCGAGTGCTTAGAGCCCAGTTTGCCTGTCTGAGCATAAAGGTGTTTATCAGAGGGATTGGTGCTGCATAGTAATTCATCATACACAGGAATTAGCAGACTGTCGAGCAGTGAAAGGCTAACAGAGTGGAGGTAGGGTAGATATAGGGGGAATTGTTCTTTTCCAGCAGGGAGAGTCAGTCTCAGTTATGATGGTCAAAATTTACTCCCCATCGACCCACCATCAAACACACATTCCAGGAAAAAAAGGTTAGCGCTTCCAGGGAAGTAAATACTGTGGGAAGAAATAGCCAGGGAATTGTTATGGCTAGGCTTGTATAGGCCCTAGGGCCAATAGCCTAGTACCAACCTATGAGGTAAGGCTGAGAGGTACATCATTACCTTCAGAAAACAATGAGGAAGCCTTG
>NC_056725.1:92362326-92367326 GCF_019279795.1 Protopterus annectens
ATATATACATATACATATATAGACATATATATATATATATATATATACATATATCTATATATCTATATATATATATATATATATATATATATATATATATATATATATACACATACATATATATATATATATATATTGTGGTGAGGCCTGGGTGGCCTGTCTGGAGCAAAGAAAACGCTGACACGGAAAGTAGATTTAAGCGCTTTATATATATATATATATATATATATATATATATATATATAGACATATATATATATATATATATATATATATATATATATACATACATATATATATATATATATATATATATATATATATATATATATATATATATAAACACAAAAATCCAAGTATGGAAGGAGCTATCACTACTCAGTCGTTGATGTAAGTAATATAAACAGAGTTGCCCCAACAGCTTGTACCAGAACTGCAGTTCAATACTCTAGTCCAAATAGCGAATGATGGACTGAATCCTTCAAAAAGTCCGTATCAGCAAAAATAGCCAAGAAATTAAGTATCAAAACAGGTTTATTATGAGCGCTTTCGCGGTGACCAACACCGCTTCTTCAGATATTTTAAAACAATGATTAAAACAGCTTTATACAACCAGTGTCAGTCATCCCCCAATCATAGTACATTTGCAAATTCAAATACAGCCAATGAAACATTCCATAAAAACCATGTGATATACAGACCGGAACCAATGCCCCAATTTGTATAGCTCATTCCATGTGATTGTTACACCAATTAATAAACTAACAATTGAAAAAACTTGCAGTTAAAAAACTTGCAACAAAACTATTTAAAAACTGTTGAAAGTACATCCGTCAACATGCCCAAATAAAACCATAGGTGCTGATCAAGTTAAAAATGACGAATTAGCTTGTAAACGTCTAGCTTCTCATATTCTTTGCCAAACACATAATACAAGCCCAACCAATTAATCATAAAATAAAGGCAAGTATTTAACCCTTGCAGCGCTGCACCAACGCCTATGCACAATAAGTGCGGACATACACCTTCACAAAGAAAAACCAAAAGTAAATAGTGCCCTAGTCAACTCCACATAGAAATATATATACAATTCTTAACGTCCAAAGCTCCCTGAGATTGCTACATATAATAACAACCATGACGGAAAGCACTACATTGCATCCACAGCTCACTTACATCGCTGAACATCAAATACGTAGGCTAAATACAAAATCTTAGATGTGACAGCTGGCTGAGATGAACATGTATATATATCTATACAAGTAAAGGCCTAATATAACTGAAACAAATGAGGTGCACCAACCTGTATAACAAGACAAATGAGGTCAAAGATTAATCCATATAGTGCTAGGCAGATGCCTACGCATAACAAGTACGGACGGACCCCGTTGCAGAGCAGAAAACATTAACATTACCAACTTTACATAAGAAATGTACAAATCTAAACTTCCAAAGCTCTCCAATATGACGTGTTTCAAGAATAAACACAACAGAAACCACTGCGCTGTATCTACAACTCCACGCGACCGCATCACCAGACACAGGGCAAGCACATATAAATTCTAAAGCACTACGACGAACTAAAGATAAAAAGGCATGCAATCTAAATAGATTACTTAACCCATATGTTGCTAAACAAGTGCCTGTGCACGAGTAGTGCAAACGGCACCAATAAGGATAAAGAAAAAACTTTGTCCTTACCAACTCCACATGGAAGATATACTAATCTTGATATCCAAAACTCTCTAACATTACTTAATGCATATACATAACAGAAACCACTGCGCTGCGTCTGCAGGTCAACATAACCTACGTAACCAGACGCAGAATGTGCATGCATAAATTACATTAATTATGAAATATAAAGACGGACTGGAAACAAAATTATGTACAAATAACAATCTAATTAAACTGAATGAAATAAAATAAAAGGAAAAAAATAAAATGAGATGAAATAAAAAGCACTAACTTATGAAAAGTAATATGATGACAGAACCTATAAAGCGACAAAACAATATACGAAATCAAAAAATACTAATAAGAGACGTGTAAAATATGTCTCAGTAGAAATGACTTCAGAGTACTGAAAATGAATCAACGTAAACATTTCCCTTTTAGATGGGGTTTAAGGGAAACCATTTCATTCAAACCTCTCCCTTTATGTGCTCCCAGTCTCAAAATCCAGCATAGTTCTGCTTCTTCTGTTCTATTGACAATATCACCCATCCTAGAGGATATGTGTTCCTGATGTAACACTTGAAACCAAAACTCATGGGAAGGGTCTGTGGCAAGAATGTGCTTTGCTAGAGCACTGCTGTCATCCTTTCTATTCACACAATAATAGTGGTCCCTAATTCGTTCACGCAAAGAGCGATTCGATTTACCCACGTAATAACAAAAACATTTAACACAGTGTGCCACATACACAATGTTCCTGCTGTTACAATCTGTATCTACTCTGATGTCCCAAAGTCTGCCACTATCCGGATGTTTAAAGAAATGTGAAGTGTCAATGTATTGACACTGTGGACATCTATCACATTTCATGGTTCTCTCTAGTCCTGTCCTAACCGGATTCGAACGAAATTCAGTTCCAGATGTATGACAGAGAGACTGTTTCAAATTAGGCATGTTACTAAAGACAAATTTGGGACACATGCCAACTATCTCCTTGGTTCTTTCATCAGCCATTAGGATGTTCCAATTGCTCCTAATTACTCGTTGGAGAATGTTGGTGTTGGTACTGAAGGGTAGCACAACTGGTTCATTATTAGATCTATCATTCTTCTTCGTGCTTGTACATGCAGCAGCTGAAAAGTATGGTTGTGCTCTGTTTTCACGAAGGGATTTCATACTGTCATAGACCTTATAAACTTCATTCTCATGATAGCCCCGAGAGGCTAAACCATGTTTCAGTTGTGCTAATTCTGCAGCAAAATCTTGTTCCTTGCTTGACAATCTGGATAGCCGCATGGCCTGTCCTTTAATTATGTTGCCAAAAATATGGTTGCTGTGCATACTTGTTCTATATAAATACGAAGGCTGATAACATGCCTTTCTATGTACAGAAGTCATTATGCATCCATCCTGTCTGGATACATTCACATCTAAATAATCGATGTTATGAAGTGAATAACTCATGGTGAATTTAATAAAGGAACTAGAGTTATTAAGTATATTGTAGAAATCCTGCAATAATTCAATTGGCCCCTCCCAGATGAAAAAGAGGTCATCCACGAACCTTTTATAATACTTTATGTGTGGATCACCAATAATATGTCTGGTTTCAAATTCTGCCATCACCAAATTGGCGTAGCTGTTGGCACAACTTGTGCCCATCGCCACGCCATTCATTTGTCTGTAACATTTGTTGTTAAACAGAAAAACATTATTCTCTAAAACAAGTTCCGTCAAAAAACAGAGAAAATCCGCTGTGGATCTTGAACAATCCTTGCTCATAAGAAAGGAATGCAGATATTCAATTCCTTGTTGATTAGGGATACATGTGAACAATGAAACCACGTCCATGGTTACAAAAAATGTGGCATCTGTTAAAGCCAAACCATTTGTTGCTACATACAAACTTCTCAAAAACTGCTCAGTATCACGTAGGACGTACTCATAGCTCACTAAAAATTCTTTCAGTTGTTTATCTAAATAGATGGAAATTGGCTCCGTTATCCAGCCTGATCCAGAGACAATGGGTCTGAATTCTGGAGTTATGGGATTCTTGTGGATTTTGGGGAGTCCACTGATTGTAGGAATGAGAGGGAATTCCACTAGAAAATATTGATAGAGACTCTCATTAATCAAGGACATGTCTTTGCATTCTTTAAGTGCATTCATGACACGTGTTTGCATTGTGTATATCTTCTCAAATTGTATAACTTCATAGGAATCGGTGCTAAGTAGTTGGTTCATTTTTGAGACGTAATATTCAGTATCCAGAACCACTACAGGGCCTCCCTTATCTGCTGCACGTATTGTGATATCAGTGTTGTTCCTAAGTTTAGTGATGGCACTGTGTTCATCTGGTGTCAGATTACTCAGCCTTCTGTTAGAGAAATTATTAAACTCAGTGTAGATCTGTGATTCAACCGCCTTGACAAATACCTCTAAATTAGCTTGTAGATGTGGTGTATAGAGGCTTCTTTTCTTGAACGTATGTTGTATAGAGGATGATTCAGTAGTCACATCTTCATCAAACATAAGCTTCAGTGCAACTCTGCGTGTAAACAGTCTCACTGAGAGCAATGCTTGACTAATGTCCATGCTTCTGGTGGGTATAAAAGAAAGGCCTTTTTCAAGTAGATTTTTCTCTGAACGAGACAGAGAATGGCTGGAAATGTTATATACTAATGAATGGGGTGCCAGAGTGTCTGTAGTGTTGTCTGTTGTTGTAAATGAGGGGGGTCTTTCTTCTTGTTCGCCCGACTTGTGTCTAAATCCAACGAGTGTTTCCTTCCCGCTCGTATAGGTAATGGAAAATCCGTCATGTGCTGCGGCGTCTAGCTGTATCTTCCTTCTTACTGCTCCCGATAGTGTGGACACAGGAGCCTGATCCTGTCTGGCTTTAGTGACAGGTAGAGTGACCATGGCTTCATTTGGTGTAGTATACACTGAACTTGCTTCACATGGTGAGGTCACTGTACCGAGTGGAATTTTATCCAAGATTTGATCTCCATTCTCAGATGGTACAACATCAGAGGCCGACCCATCTATTACCACTGGTTCTGGTTGTACCATATGATGAGATCTCAGAGATGTAGACTGACCATCTCTCAGAATATAGGGAGCAGAATTGGCCCTGGAGCTCTGTTGTCCTATGGACGGTTTATTATATCTCATCCTATTGTTCATGGAAGTCTGAGCTGGTCGATCAGTAGTATGGGTACTCCTGGGCCATACAAATACGTGATTATTGGCAAAATCAAAAGAATCACGTGCTAATTTCTTACGTTTGTTGTTTAAAAGATTCTTCTCATACCTCGAGATACGGT